>NC_134405.1:299989579-300257079 GCF_038048845.1 Mixophyes fleayi | reverse complement strand
CTTCCCCTAATCTGTCCAGTTTCAAACGGGCTCTAAAAACCCACCTTTTTCTTAAAGCCTTCCAGTCTCCCACTTAATTTCCTACCTTTTCTTATACCTCTTCCCCCTCATTACCCTTCCCTTATCCTTATCTCTCCCTCTCTCCCCTGTGTCTCTCTGTCTGTCTACCCCACCCCTTAGATTGTACGCTCCTCTGAGCAGGGTCATCTCTCCTCTTGTCCTCACCACTCTTAACTCGGCTCTCCAGCTACCTAGCCCTCCTCCTCGAGGACCCTCCCCCCCCCCCCCCCCCGTCCCCTCTCGCTCCTTCCTCTCCCCTCTGGGGGTTTCTTTGTTATCCGGGCCCTCCCTCTCGGGCTCAACCGTATGCAGGAACTTCCCCTCTTCCCTCCCCCTCTAGCTGTGCTTTGAGCTCACCGAGTTACTGTGCTTATTGTTTACTGTACTGTGCTGTCTCACCTTGTATTGTAACTTTGTTTGTCCCTGTACGGCGCTACGGACACCTAGTGGCGCCCTATAAATAAAAATGAATAATAATAATAATAATAATAATAATAATAATCAAATGTCGGTGTCATAATCGTATGTCGGCTGATTTGCCCTGACTATTGGACGAAAATGCTCCAGTTTGTACCCAACCTTATTCTTTGAATTTGAAATGGAATCAAGCAATTACAATAGATCACCAGGGTGTAACTGATGCATCTGGACTATGAGAATAGAAGGATTCTCCTTTAAGAGATGATATCATATGTTTTCTTAGAAAAGGGAATCTACGTGATAGAATATCATGAATATGTAATTAGTTGTGTAACTTGTAACCCATAAATATCAAGTGTGGAAAATGGAGTGAAAAGCTTTTGGATTGAAGCCAACAAGAGTTGTGTACTCTCATTTTGTAAGATGGATGTTTTACTTGCTGTTATTTATCTTTTATTTTGAAGTAAACCTTCATTACTTCAGACTACCTTTCTGAACATTCAGTTATTTCAACTAGGGATGTGCACCGGCCACTTTTGGTGTCTCGTGTTTTGGATTCGGATTTGCTTGAGGTTTTGGGTTCGGATTTGTTTCGCAAAACACCTGATGAAAGGTTTTGGATTCGGATTTATTTTGAAAAAAACATAAAAAGTTTTTGGTTTTTTTTTCACTTCTACACTATTATTAACCTCAATAACATTCAATAACAATCATTTCCACTAATTTTCAGTCTATTCTGAACACCTCACAATATTGTTTTTAGGCCAAAAGGTTGCACCGAGGTAGCTTGAGCACATAATGTCAAAAAAAGAGGTACAAGATGGAATTGTTCTGGGCCCTCCCTCCCACCCCTCGCGAGATTCGACGCGAGACTTGGACGACAGAGCCTCGTTTTCATTTTTTTGCCCGCCGGAAATTGTCGAACAGTGCTCGGATCCCTTTCGGATCCGCACTGTTCGGGTGGGCTCGGATTAGCGGAATCCGAGCCCGCTCATCTCTAATTTCAACCTTATTAAAAGGAGAATATTATTCTTTCTGATGGCCTGTAGGTATCACAAATGGTTGTGCTACATGAAAAAACAGTCAGTATTTAACTTATGTGCAAAACAGAAAACTAATTTGCACCGCTTGCATTGTAACATGAGACTGAAATAAGAAACTTATTAATTTTAGATCCTTAATGAATAAAGCCCCTTGTCTTTACCAAGTATCTCTTCCTGCTTTGCTTGCTTTTATTTATCCTTTTCCCTTCTATATATCCCCTTTTCTCCTCATTTTCCCCCAATTTTTACCCATCTGTTTGCCTTTCTGTCCCCCTCTTTTCTTATTCCCCTCATAGAGCCTTCCCAGCGCTCTGTTGGTAGCAGAGCTTCGGTCCTCTCACCCTCAGTCCAGCCACTGCTGAGGACATTGATCCCCCCTTCTCCCTGGTCACCGCTCTCCTCTAAGGAGAGCAATTGCCAGGGTTAGTGCCCCTGTGAGACGTGCGGCGGAGGATGGATACCCTCCCCCTCCACGCGAGCGAAGACGAATCAGAAGTGACCAGCGGGTCACCTCCGATAGCGGCGCCCGGGATGTGGACGCTTCTCGGGTGTCGCTGCCACGGAGCACAAATAGCAGGTCTCCTGCTGGGTATAGGAGAAGAGCAGGGGGCCTCCCCCTCCCGCTTCCTCTAGGGGGACAGAAGCTTTCTCAGCTGGGGGCATTGCCCCCCCCAGCTACCACTGACACAAATGTGGCCAAGAGGCCCTCAAACAATAAGGAGCACAGAGAAATGTAGCTGGGATAGTGACCTGTCCCCCTCAGCCACCAATGAATTTAATAAGCCCTCCGGGAATAAAGGGCCAACAGTTTATGTGGCAGAAGGTGCTGCTACCCCCCCCCCCCCCCTCATCTTTCCACTGCCGCCATGGATGTGGTTTGGCATAGTGGGCTTAAAATGCATATGACCACCAGCACTTAACAGGATAGGGCACCAGGCCTAGAAAAAACATGGAGAATATAGGGACCAATAGGTTTTGTGGGTATAATGCCCACCAATATGCAGCTAGCGAACCTGACAGGGGCGCTAGGCACCAGAAAATGTTTATGGGGAGGACATACTTCCACATCATCCCTGTGCCGAAGGGGGCCATGCCAGAGTCATATCCCGCAGGCCAAGAAAGGAGTGGATGCTGCAGCTCATGCAACCAAATGTTATAACATGTCCCAGTAGGATACCCAGGCCCTGCAGCGCTGCTTGGGTGATGAAATCAGCAGGAAGGGGGGCCTGGGGTGGGGGTGAGGCTGTCCTAAGGGGAATTTTCGGGCATTAGAGCGTCTAGGTCAGGGTCTTCACAGGGCGCTAGTGGCTATTCTCGCGCTCCATCTGTAGAGGATTGTCAAAGGTTGCTGTGTTTATTTGAGGAGAATGATGCTAACCTATCTTCCGCAGCAGGTTACCCAGTTGACCAGGCCATGGGTGCTGAGTGGTGTTATTCTCGCAGTGGCGGTTACCAGTCTGAACTGGCTTAGGAGGGCACAACGTCACTATCTGGATCCTTGGACGGGGCTTGGGTGAGTATTTTTGACAATGTTGTTGATTTGCTGTTTGATCTGAATGTTATAATTCTAGTCAGGATTCTGATAGTTCTGGTGCTGACACTTTCAGGTTAGTGGAGTAATTGCACAAATATTTTGTCCACAGCAAGGTGTGCGTAGGTCATGTTCACCCCACATGTCTAGTAGGGCTAGCCAGCTCTCGGGATTGGAGATGCTACGCTGCGAGAAGACTGACACATATACCGGGGCTATACCGGGGTTCGTGCTTAAGTGGGATAGGATTCACCATAGACATGTTTACCATCACTAGGAGGGCCAAGTAAGTTGCGGCTGCAGCTATGGCGAAGAGTGGTGGTGGCAAGATTACTTTTAAAGTTACAGAAATTGGTTTAGTGGGAATATTTCTTTATGGCCTGTTACTGTGAGTCTCGCCCCAGGGAGTGCATGGAAGTGCTTAAGTACCTTCAAAGGATGCATGGGATGTATGTCTCATCTCGCCCGAGTTATCTGGCTGGCATATGAGGAGAAATTCAGGTCAGAATATGATGGCCACCCGGATTTTTTATTCCTGTTCAATGATGTTGAGGCCTGGCTCAATGTTTCAAATGCAGGAAGGGTGGGTTGACCATTTCCCTGTGGTCAGCACGTGTCCCCGTGGGGAGGGAGCCCTGGCATGCCAGTTCGGCGAAAAAGGCAATGCCTTTAATAGGGGACATGGTGACCAGGGTGATGCATGCAGGTTCGTAAATACCTACTCACTCTGTAGTGGGCCCCTTGGGGCCAGGGATTGGGACAAACCAGCGAGATGGGGTGTGGCAGGAGTCTCCACACCCGCTGGAGCTCGGTAAGGCTGGGCAGATTTCCACGGTAGGCAGACGCAGAATTTCTAAGTTCAGAGTTTGTCTGGAGTTCCGTTTGCAAATCGAGTGGTCCGTGGGATACCTCTCGGGGTTCGTAATGTGAAGTCTGCATTTATGTTTCCGGAGGTCTTATCCAGAAAGGTGGGAAAGGAGGTGGCTTTAGGGCGCACGTGTTAACTCTTTCCAGAGCCCCCGCTGAAAGGCATGGTGATTTCCCCAAGTAGGGTGGTGCTTAGGAAGGCACCAGGGTAATTCGCATTGTTCAGCATTTAGCATTCCCTCTTGGGGCATTAGTAAATGATGCTATTCCAAAGCATTACTGCAGCATTGCCTATCAGTCCTTTGAATCTGCACTTGACTCGTAATTTTGGGAAAGGGGCTTTAGAGGCAAAAGTGGACATTAAATCCGCGTTCTGGTTTCTCCCCTTGCACCATGACTCCTTTCCCTTCATGGGATTTGAAATACAGGGCGTGTTTTATGTGGACTAGTGCCTTCCCATGGGCGGCTCTGTCTCTTGCTCTTTCTTGGAGCGTTTCAGTACTTTTCTGCACTGGGTGTGACAGCTGGGATGTGTCACCAGGAGGTCGCTCACTATTTGAACAACTTCCTGGTGAGAGGCCCAGGTCAGTTCAGGACCTGGGGAGAGGTCTTATTCTCCCTGGTGGCTCTGTTTTTACTCTTTGTGGTGCCTGGTGCACACGATAAGCCATAGGGTCACATGGATCAGCTGTGTTATCTGGGAATTGAGAATGACACTCAAAGGGGCCTGTGTATGTTACCAGTGGATAAGGTTGAGATTGCTGTCAAGGATCTGCGTGGCGCTACAGTCTGCAGAGATACGACTGAAGGAAGCACAATCTCTGCTGGGTCTGTTTAATTTTACTTGCAGGATTATACCGATGGGCAAAATGTTTTGCCGTAATCTCAAGAGGGCGATCGCTGGTTTCTCTATATAGACCTGATGGGGGGGCACCTAACGGAATAAGGGTTAGGTATATTTATAACAGAGACTTATAAAGGTGCTAGGCGACTTCGATAAGTGGTAGTATGGTGGCAGGCCTAGATTCTGGAGGGAACCTGGCATGGCAGGTGAGCACTGTACGGTATAACCAAAGTGGGTAACCACACATTTATGGTAGTTTATATATAGTAGGTGTTTGGAACCCATACCCTTTGAAGAAACGGCTTAGGTTCGGTGCAAGTACAGCTCATCTGGGCTGACTTGCGGTGCATTACGATTAGCCCAGAGGGGTGCGGGTTCCGGATTGCCTGGGGAAGTCTGTCCCATTAAGTTTAACAACCAGTGTGCGTTTTTGGATGAACAAGGTCGAATAAAGTGTTATCCCACCACCATAGCAACTACGACTTTATTTAAATAAATAAGAGTTATTTGCCAACAAGTCTGTGTAGTGCATTTTATTATAATACGTAAGATTTAAGGTTAAGACTTAGGTCTATTGGTTATGTTATGAACCATGCAGTTTCTTCTCCTTCTCATCTTTAGGTTGTGGAAAGAAAGCGGTTAGCATTAATTCTGATAAGTATATAATGCTTTTGGTAAAAAAGCAGTATAGGCTCTTATCTCTCTATCTGAATGCATAATCAGGAATGGTTCCTAAAATAGTTAGGAAAATTAGATTAACTTTAGACTCACACCAAGACACAAATCTTTTCCACACTCTATGGTAAATAATAGAAGAATTACTTTTTCTAGCTTGCAGGATCGTACTGATCACCAATTCTGAAACTCGTTTATTTCAGAGCAACTGCCACTCAATCTCCAAGCCATTAAAGCTAGATGTTTTAAATTTTAATGTAAAGTTGTATCCTGTTTTACTAAATCTTCCGTGACCTCTCTCTGGACTACTGGAAAGCAAAGGCACCTTGGCCAACATGGGAAAATAGCCATTATTTCTGCATTCACCTTTCAATTTTTCTCAAGACACAATGAATGAGAGGAAAGAGGGAAGATGTAACACAGTGGGAACATCCATGGAAGTGCTAAAGCATCTATTCCTTCTATTCCTGGAACTTTGTGCCTGTAAAGAAAAATGGGTACTTTAGCAAATCTCATTTGTTGCCATTATGTCTACTCGAGTAAGCCAAAATTTGTTTACTAACAATTGGAATACTTCCTGAATTAGACTCCACTCCCCTGGATGGATTTGTGTGTGACTAAGGTAATCAGCTAGTATGTTCTGCTTGCCTGTTATATGTAATGATTACAGTGGTTTTACATTGTTTTCTCCACAAGGCATAATTCTATCTCTACCACGATGGTTCGTTTCTGGTTCCTCCCTGACGAGTTATGAAGACCACCAGTGTACTGTTGTTGGAGTATATACTGTAACTGATCCTGGAAATGCTGGACTACTTTCCAAATTGCTTATTGATATGCAATTTCCTCTCTCTCTGTGACCATATTCCTTGTGCTATCTTTTTCTGAAGATGTAAACCCATTCTATCACACTGTTTGTCTGTTGCATCACCCATATTGTCTCTGAAAGTGACATTCTTCTTGTCACTAACTTTGGACTTCTCCAACAGTTGAGAGATCTCTTGGTGGTCTCTGCGGGCTTTATGATCTGATCCAACAAGCTTTTCTTGTGATTCCATTTTTTTTTTTTTTGTAAGAGCTCCAATTGGAGATCTAGCTTACACCAAATTGCCTATGGAATTATTCCCATTGCTCAGGAAACCATTCTCAACAGCCACAGAACCTTTCTTATTGTTGTCTGATGATAAACCTGCAATTGCTGTGCCAGAGATAGGATCTTCATACAGCTTTCCTCTGACAGAGATACTTGCTACTCTTGGGGGTATATTTACTAAACTGCAGATTTGAAAAGCGGCGATGTCATTTTGTAGAATGTACAAAATAATGATAACTAGAATCTGATTGGTTGCTATAGGCAACATCTTCACTTTTTTAAACCCACAAGTTAGTAAATATACCCACTGGTGTCTATTTTGACTTCCAAACACAGCATCTGTTGTGTTGGAACAAGATGGAACTTTTTGTTGTTCATAACCCATCCACATTGTTGCAAGAAAATCACCTGGATTGTTCTGCAGCTGACTATTTTTTCTGACTCTCACACTATTAGAACATCGTCCAGATACGGTCACATCTTGACTATCTGTTTCTTTAGTTCGGCCAACATTGTCACTAATACTTTGATAAAAGTCCTCTGGGATGTTGCCAGCCCAAAAGCAGTCAAGTAAATTGTAAACGGCTCTCCATTATGCAGAATATGAGAAATTTCCTGTGATGCACTGCTACAGGAACATGAAAGAAGTTATCTTGAAGATCAGTGTATCATAAAGTCCTCCTTGCTGATAGCCCTTCCAATGGATTTCACCAATTCTACTTGAAAATGCTTTGCATGTACAAATTTGTGAGTTTTCTTAAATCTAAGACTGTGAATGACCCTTGAAGCTATCCTGACCAGGAATAGTCAAATGTTGCCTTGCTGTTTTGGGGCAACTTGAGAAATTACCTTGATTCCTGTCATGATATAGGAATGCGGCAACCTGCAGATATTGGCACTGCTACACTAGGAGGCGGGGAGTCTAACACGGCGCTGGTCTTCACTAGGGAGTTTGGGTTTTGCGGCAAACGACGTGCAGGTCGTGGCCTTCCCAGGAAGCTATCCGCGAGATGGCGATGAGAATCGTGGTCGTACAGGCTGTCAGGAACCGTGCAGGCAAATGAAGTACCAAATCAGGAAAGAGAGAGTAGTCAGCAAGCCAGGGCTCAAACCAGAGAATACAGCACAAATCCAGAGGGGTATCCAAATCAAGGTCAGGGAAAGCCGGGTCAGTACACAGAATATCAATCAGGATGCTTTGGAACATAGGAGTGTTGGAGGCTAGTAAACTAGTTGCGTGCCAGAGCCAGCAATAAATAGGAGGAACAGTCAGGAAGACAGGAAGTCAGGGTGCGCGTCCCGTGGGAGACCAGGAGCAATAAACAATGAACTGGCACAAGTCTGTTGGAACAGGCAATCTTAAAAAGGCCAGACAGGTGATCAAGATCCAGCTCAAATGAGGGCTTAACCTCTTACAGGCAACATCCAAAGATGAGGTGATGTACTTCAAGTGGAAGATTAGCCAAACTTTTTTCTGAATGTGTCTTCTGCCCAATGGAGTTACCTTAGGGCTCTCCTTGCTACTGCAGATGCCATATCTCTTGCTTAAAAAAAGGGTAAATTCTGCACCTTAAAAGGAAGACAATTATCCGATGGCTGCAGCAACACACTGCGAAACCGCCAATTGAGACAACCGAAAATCCCTGTGTTTCACAGAAAACCGGAAGTTAGGGTGGAATGCAGAGCCGCAAACTACAAGCTGGGAGCCGCTCACCAGACACCAACGAAGGGAGCGAGTACTACCGCTATACATAAAGGCTCATCATATCCAACACAATTGCTCTTATAAGAGTAGTCTGAGATATTAACAAACTACTTTGATATCCCACCTAATCAGTCCTTAACCAAACAACCCTCCCAAGAGCTATAAACATTATGAATGATATAACCACACCCACACATACATCACCTATTGACACCAACTGCTTTCATCTCCTCTATATAGCACACCACACAACTTTATCACACATCAAACCACCACCAAACAAATGGATTATTTAAAACCAGAGTTATAACCACTTGGAGCTTTATATCACCCAAGTGTACTTATGTACATACCAAGAGCTATAGTCACTGCAACAGCGAAATATCAATACACAATAGGCAGAAAAGAGTTACAACCAAACACAAAAGAGCTATCACGAGCACTATCGCAAAAGAGCTATAATCCCAAAATATAACTGCTGTTTACAGCAATAAGGGAAAGTATATAGTCTATAAGCCACCTGCCAATATGCATTTTTGTCCTTACGCAAACTCTATCCCACCCCTCCCTATCCCCTCTCCCCCCTCATTTACCGTTCCACAGATTCACAAAGACAGCAAACTAAAAGTGAACGTCAAGAGCAGACCAGAATGACACAACATGGAACAGCAAAATTAAGGTAGTCCAAATTTAAAGGGTTAACACAGCCAATCAATCCCCCTCTCCTAAACATGCAGTGAATTTGTTTAGAGTAAAAAGGACAGCACTTATTAAATGTTAGTTTTAATATACAAAAAATTACAATGCTTACAGGTTATAAAAATAATTAACAAAAGTAGACTTGACATAACATGTAAAAAAATGTAAAATAAAAGGATAAAGTTTCAGGGTATAAGTTACATACGAGTTGTATAAAATGCGCCAAGAGAAATTGTCTTGGAAGTTGGACATCTTTCCTGATTTAATGCTCAATTATAAAATATGACCTAACTTTCCTGCGGAGTGTCACACAGACCCAATTTTATTATTAACAAATCCAATACAAATTAAGAATTTATAGATGCCAAACAGCACAGGTCCAGTGCATTAGCTGATCAGATACAGATTTCATCACCTTCTCTGCATGGCAGAAAGCTTTACTTGACCTATGGGCTGCTCTTCACATCATGCTATTTATGAATATGTGGTTGCTCACTAGTTTTATTGATTGTAAGTTGCATTTTGGAAACTGAATTATATTTCCTAAATAAAATATAGCAACGGCTCCCTAAAGTCTCTCTAACTTCTCTTTAGGTGTCAAAAACCACTGTTTATGCCAGGATATAGTTCACCCCATGAGGTATTTGAAGCTGTTCAGTTCCCTAAAGGTGATAAATGTTACCTTGTAACACAGGTATGTGTAGAGTCACAGAATAAGTACAGAAGTACTGGACTCACATTTTGCACCTTAGCTTACAGAGAAGCTCAATTTATAAATGGCTTCATCTGATAAACAATATTTACAACACAGATTTGATTAAGCCTTATTCCCCACAATTATGTTCTTTGATAATCCTTATTAATGTAATTCCTCCCTGTTCACTACACATGGTATAAATGTTTTCATATTCTAATGTATGGTTTGCGCTCGATATATACATATTTTAACTTTGTTTGTATCGCATAGAGTGGAGTGGAACGCAGTAGAGGTGACATTTTTGCTTCACCACTTTATATTCTATTAAAAAGGTCTTCTCACAAGCGGCACAAATCCTTGTGTCTTATTTTCCCAGGCTCTACAAGGGTTCTGGAAGTGGGGAAACTATCACTAAGTAGCATTCCATTAATAAAATAACCTAAGCTAATTTGGAGCCGATCTTCTTCAGCATTTTGGGCTTGGGCTCAGGCTCCATCTTGGTGACTACTGCACAAGTATATTACAGTGCCATACTCCTGAACATGGAATGCTTTTGTAGCAGTCAGTTCATACTACCACTTCCTGGTGCCATGTGGTGATGCGGACAACATGCATGCACAAAAGCCACTTCCAGGGTGCAAAGGAACACTTTTTAAAATGTTCAATATACCAAACAACCCTGCTCCCAAAAGGTAGCAGTGCAGAGGGTTCCGGGTCACCAACCCTACTCCAGCTTACACCACAGTGGTGCATTGTTGGGAAGAACGAACTAGGGCAGTGTTGTGCTTTCCAACATTGTTCCTACCTCATTCATTTACTGCAAGTGAACATATCAGGGAAGGCAAGACAACATGCTATGACTTTCCTGGGGCCATTAAAAATACAATTAATTACCACATGTCCAATGTGTTTGCTTTACACACCCAGTGGGTATGAGGCCTAAAGTAATTACAGTAGACATGTCAATACCAGTCTCAATGATGTATCTACAAAATCAAAACAAAGAAAGGTATTGTACAGTCAAGCATGAATCTTTTTTTCTAAAGTGGATGAAAATATTTAAGTTTACCAAGTGGCGGTATTAACTGTAATTATTGATCAATGAACCTTACTAACAGCTGTTGGAGTGTTAAAGGACCTTTGGTATTGTAAAGTTGTAAGAAAGCTAAAAGGATCTGTTGGGTAAAAATGGCTGCTATTTCCCGATTGGATAGTGGTGGACAGCCATCACACCATGAGTTGTCTGTCATTTTGGACCATGAGTCCGACCCGACATCCTATTGCTCTCATATACTGTTGTAAAATTTGCCCAGCAGAGGAACACCAGTCATAGTAAGTACAGGGAAGTTGCTGCATTAAGAAAACAGCAATGGCTCCTACAGGAGTGACCCCTACTCACGAAGTGGTAGGGTCAGTGGGGGTTTGGATTTCTAACCCCCACTATAATGGAAAAAAAAAACCACTTTAAATACTATGAATAGGGGCTGCCTGGGGGAACAGATGCTTTGTAACATCTTACAACAATTTCTTCACAAACCATCCATGACTTTTATAGATAATCTGTTGAAAATAAATTCACTTTTACCTTTAATACTTTCTAATACAATATTCTCAGTTGCATTTTTGTGACATACAATCTTATAAATAATGAATAAAAAAGTATATTACATATTCATATTTCTTAGGGTTGCTATGGACTTAAGATAAGCCTATGCTAATATTATATGTCCATGAACGAAGAATACTGCAGACTGCAAATACATTTCTTTACCCTTATTCCAATATTTTTTCCTGTAAAATGTTCAGTGTGATTGAGGAACAAGCAGCACTTTAGCATCTGCATAAGTAAAGCGGCAAGTAAAATGTAGCAGAATTAAACGAACAGTATCAAATCTTCCATAAGAATGTTGCTCTGCAGATAGAGTACGGCAATGTAGCTGTCCTGCAGGCAGAGTTGAAATGAATAATTCAAATGCCGCAGGTTGTTGTTTGTCAGCTTCAAGCTTCAAGGCAGCCGCAGTTTTCCCTATAGCACTGGGGAAATCCTATCTAAAGATTATCTGCCACAAAGCAATATTTCTCGGTTCACGCTGCTCGCTTTTCTAATTTCAATTGCATTGTATTTGAAAAACACAATTTATAAATAAAGGGAAAATCCTTGTTTGAAGTTCTAAGGGGAACGGGACATATACTAGTACTGCACTTGGGTCGTGTATGTGATATCTGTGCTGTGGGAATGATGCATCGTAGCAGCAAGATCAAGATTGTCAAAGATCAATGTCTTTTCTCATCTTTGTTTCATAGCTAGGTGCTTTAATAGCTCTACAGTGGGCTGTGGCTCTCAGGTAAGAGGGAGTGTTACAGTACCAAATAGGGGAGGAAATGCAGATGCATGGAATGGGAACTAATCAGCATTTGGCTTTGATTGATCTGGTGCAAGTTACATGAAAGGAAATAGGGGTATTGGCTGTGATGGCTTTTTGCACATTTGGAAGTTATACTTCGTTTTAGGCCTAATACTCGCAGACAATTAAACAGTACCTGGTAAAAGATGAAATTTTGTCATTTGTCTTCTTTTTTAAACAAAGCATTCAAACAGTATTCTCAATCTTTCCTGCAGCATACTATACAGTGAACAATCTCATAGAATTCAATATATTGTACTGAGCTCTAACATTTGTGAATACGGCAGCTAATGTTAAAATGTAATCAAAGCAAATGCTCTTCATAAAGCGCGTGTACAGGTGCATTTACTGACTTTTTTTTGGACTATTGGTATTAAGGTGCATTATTGTGTAATATTAACTCCCATGTGTACAAGCCTTTAAACTTGAGCAGATAAGCATTTTTCTTGCATAAAATGTGGAATATCAGATGACCTGTATGAAGACACTGGGGTTTTCATGTAGTGGAGCAAAGCAAGCGGTACCGCGGCATATGAAAGTAATAGGCAGCCACAGGCATTGGAGGGGAAGAAATGCTGAACCACTGGTAAAAGGTGCCGAGCCTCCTAGTGCCTCATGGGGCTCTAGGAGGGGCCTTAGTTTGCCTAGTGGCTGATCTAGCTCTGCAATAAAGTAAAAAAAGGCAATTCTCCTTAGGCAGAAAACCTTTCCTCTTCAACCTAAGCCCCTCCACCCAGGGCCTGATCGCCTGCTATGCAACCCTAGGCGCCTACCCACTGCTTGACAGCAGCCAGTATTACCATGTTTTTTTTCTTATTTTATATTAAATGGAGGCCCTCCCTCAGTGTGAGCAGAGCATGGACTTCAAGGGGTAGGAAGATGGCTAGGCCTCTTGTCCTCTCTTTATATCCTACTTTCCCTCACTTTTTCTCCACCCCGTTAAGTGTCTGGGTGGGGGATAATATAATGCGAGGATGTGTGGAGGGTATCAATGTTATGTGGAGACTGGTGTGTAATGTAAGGTGGAGTGGGGGGTATTGTTGTGTGGATGCGGTATTAATATTAAGTGGGGGTTGATGGGAGATACCAATGTTATGTGATGACTCTTTATTAAATGGGAAGCCTATTAATGAAGTGGGGTTGATCAGGCTAATATAATGTAAGGGCTTGTAATGCAATGTGGAATCTCTATTAAATATGGAGGTTATTAATTTTAGTCAATGCTCACAGGGGTCCCAAGCTTATTTATTAAATGTGAATGTTATTAACTTGATTTTGGCACTCATTAGGGGTGGAAGGAGGCCTAATCATTAAACATGGTTGCTATTGATTTAATGTCAGGGCTAGCTGGGGGAGATGAATAGTTTTACTCTCTCTTACAGAGTTCTAACACATTCCAGCAACAGAGATAGACACTAGCAGCATTAGGAAGTCAAACCTGCAAGAGAACATGTAGACAAGAGCTGCAGTTTACTGTTCTATTCTGGCAGGATATTACCAATTTTATATTTATTATGCAAGGCCCCCTTGTGGCATTATAAGGAACCACAGACCCCTGTGACTTAGGCTGGTTGCTGTGCTGACAACACACCCCAGCCTGCAAGAGTGAGAAGGAGGGGCTGTCAGCAAGGGGGAATTGGAGAGGAGTAAGAGAAAAATGTAACACACGCAGGGGTCACCTGGAGGGGGTAGTTAGGTGTTCAGGCACGGCTGGCAAATCTCAGCCCGGGGGGCGCACAGATGGCCGCATCACATGACACGCAATGCGGTCGTATCATTAATGACGCGCCCACATCGCCTGTTAAGTGATGCGGCCGCATTGCGTGTTTTGTGATGCGGCCGCATTGCGTGTTTTGTGATGCGGCCGCATTGCGTGTTTTGTGATGCGGCCGCAAGTAATATTAAAGAAAAACATGCATCTACGGGGGCTTCGGCCCGAACAGGGGTCAGACTGATGCCCCCTGCCCAGTCCGCCCTTGTAGGTGTTTGTGGGAAAAGAAGAGACTAAGGCTGGTTGTTATGGTGACAACCCAGCCCAGCTTGTGAGAGAGTGAGTGAGTGAGGAGTGGCTGTCAGCAAGGGGATATTGGATCAAGGCAGAAAAAGTTTGGGAAAGAGGCAGACACTGAGAGACACAGACCAGGAGAGATTATGTGAAAGCTGGGGACCGGTGACAGTGGGGTGGAGGTCCCAGGTTCCCCCAGCATTGCCCAGGAGTGGGTGAGTGATGGCTGCTGTCTAGAGATAAACACCACTGTCCCCTAAGCAAGAGTGAGGGAGCCCCATAAGGGGAAGGACCCCAAAAGAGAAAAGGGGGTTGCTGCATGGAGCAGTGTGGCTGCATATACAGAGGGGAGGAGTCCTGAAATCCCAGAGAGGGGGAGAACCCCATATCACTAAAAAGAACCCTAACAGAGAGAAGGGGGACATTTTGCATGGAAGAAACCCTAGAGACAGGGTTGCTGCAAGAGGAAGTGTAACAGTAGTGTCAGAGCTCAGGGGCTGAGAGTACACAGAGAAGTGTCAGAGCATAAGGGAGAAATCATCCCCGCAGAGAAGAGGTGAGCTGCAGTTGAGTTACAAAGCCTGTGTCAGAACTGCATTGAGGAGAAGTTGCTTACTCAAGGGAAATTTCTGCCTGTTAGCAACCATGTGAATGCCTCTGCAGAGAAAGGGTAAACTTCAGTGAAGTATGGAGTACTGGAGTGTAGGTGACATGTGAACTGCCTTATATAACATCTAGGTAACGTTATGAACTGTGCAGGAGGAGTAAGGAGATATACTTGCAACCATATTCATACTGATCGTTAAGAACTGAGCTTAAGAGAGTTATATATTTCTGTATTGCTGCCACCATTATGATCAAGCTGGAGGAAGAGGAGTGTAAATAAAAAGTTCAGTTTGTGATAGAGATGGTCTGGCGCCCAAATTATTATGACTTATTGCACTACACCACAGTGACATCACCTGTGTCCCACAACTTACAAATAGATTTGTAGTGAAACCATACTTGCCAATTCTCCCGGAATGTCTGGGAGACTCCGGGTAGATCTCCCGGACTCCCTGGAGAGTATGGCAACCTCCTGCATCTGCCCAATTCCTAATGAAGTGGGCAGAATTAGAACCAAAATGCTGTGATTCTCAGGGGACTGCGGCATTTGGCCCTGCCCTCCACTGTAAAATGACACATTTGCGTCATTACGTCGCGGGGGTTGGGGCGAAATAGCTCGATTTACATAGTCCTGCCCCCAAAATGCAGGGACCCCCTGGTAATTTACACCCATGCCCACCAGCTAGCCATGGCTTGAGAAGGAGGTACATTATGCAACCTTTGCACCCCACACTACACACAGTGACAAGAGGTAATGATTTCATTTTGCCAATACAAATCTCCAAACAGATGGAACATAATCACTTGTAATCCCAATATATGTGTTGCTGCAAATGTAACTTGGGGGGGTGCACAGGATAGAGACTGCAGTCGTGGCCAAAAATATTGGCACCTTTGCACTTTTTCAAATGACTCACAATTTCCTCTAAATACAAGTTAAAAATTAACAACAGTATTTGGCCTCCACGATTCTCTCTGTTATTACATAACCTTTGCTTCAGAATTTATTACTGCACTGTATACACACTTATAAATCAGAAAATTAAAAGTTGCATTGACAAAATTTTTGACACTACACTTCATAGTTTGGTAGTATAGCCTTTGGTCAAAATAACTATAATCAATTGCTTCCTAATGCCATCGATGAGCTTCCTGCACCTCTCTGCACAAGTGTGCACAAAACTGGTAGTAAACTGCACCAGTTCTTCCAGATTTGATGGGTGCCTTCTCCCAGCTGCTGTTTTCAGATGTCTCTACAGGTGTGATCTGAACTCATTGTTGGCCACTTCACGACATTCCAGTGTATTGTCTTGAACCATAAAATCCTGAGTTGTAACCTTAAATCAAGTTTTCTCTTGCGGAAACCAACGTACAGAAAGGTTGGCTATAGTGCCATGGGCCTTAAGCTTCTTAAGTCTCTGGAGATAGAAGATTGCAGTCAAGCATGGACAATCTCAAGGCTATAAATCAGTCTGACCTCCTCAGATAATTCTCTGGCCTTCATCTCCTTGATATCTAATTATGTCTAACTACTTGTAAAATTCCCCATTTAAAAATTTCTGTGTGGCGTTACTTCTTATTTTATATTATTTTATTCCACTGCCAATTAAAGAAAAAGTTTTCATTTCAACAAATTTCTAGAAGGGAAGTGTGGCCTTTAGACAGAATGCAGGTAAAATCATGCGTGTGAGTGACCAAAGTAATCGTCAGTCAATGAGGCTTACATGGAATAGCAGCCAATAAGGGCTGGAGGAAGGTCTTGCTGATCTTCATATCCTGCAGCTCCGGCAGTCTCAGTATGTTCCTGCTTTCAGATTCCTCCCTCCCATCTGGCAATTGGTAGTTGTTGGTGGTTCTAGGATACCAAAGCAGGGATTTATCATTTAGGGTAGGAGAGCAGTGCAGTCGGTAGGTGTGCATATGGTTCTGGGTTCATCTTGTCATAGGTCACTAGCCCCCTTTTTCGTGGTGTCATCATATGGTTGGTCCACCTGTGAGGAGGACCATCGGCCGGGTATCTACAGGTTAATACAGGCAGTTAATAAGGGGGTGTAGACTTGCCGTTAGACAGATTTTAGCACTGGCCAAAAGATAAGGTATGATCCTGGGTTGGTGATACTATGGTCTGACCTTTCCACCGTTATTAGTTTTGCTTTTGCTGACTGGCCTGCTCTCGTCCGCCATACAGTCCTCATTAGGTCAAGGCTATAAGTTCATGTTAATAAAATTTGTATTATTCATTCCAACGTTAATTTGGTGTCCGTGTCGGTATTGGGTTTAGATAAGATGGTTAGTTAAATGGTATTGTGTGAGTCGATGGGAACTTTCACGCTATGCATTTTAATGGTGCTTTATAAGATAAAAATCCAAGGATGCCAATATTTTTGTCCACAGCAGCATGTATTATATATATATTTAGGCAAACATACAGGATATGTTGATTATAGATTTAACTGATAATTCAGCTAGATTTTACAGATGTTCTCAAAATATATTACAAAGCAATTGCTACCTATATAACCATTGGTAAAGATCAATGAAGCGATTACAAAATACAAAGCAAATTGTGCTAAGTGAAAGCGAGAAATATTTAATAATAGCAAAAGCATTTCTTATATAGCACATAGCATTTGTGACATATAAAAGGCTAACAATCTACAGACTGCACTTCTGTGGTCCTCACATCCCACTGTCTGTACATTACATGGGGGGTCCTGTCCACTTTAACAGCGGCACAAGGAGAAGTTGGAGCTGCTGTAGAAATGAGCGAACTTGCTGCAAAATGTCAAGCAAATCTAATTTTGCAGCACAACAGACTATTCCGCCCGGGTGCAAGGATCCTTTGAAACAATAAGTTTCACTTTTGCGTCAACATTTCCCGCAATGCATTTTAGCGCTGTATTTGCAAATTTACATTTTGCAGAATTTGTAGTGTAGGAATAGAACTGGGATAACAATGGTCACTTAATTCTGCTGTGCACTGTGTTTGAGAACATTTTAGGCCAAATTCCACCAGCGAAATATGCAGAATTTTGTGGCCAAATGTGTAAAGAGCAGGCCCGGCGCTCCCATTAGGCAACCTTAGGCAGTTGCCTAGGGCGCCGGGACCTGCAGGGCGCCGCTGACTAGATTTTAAAATCTAGTCAGCGGCTTGTGAGAGAATTGCAGCGGCGGCAGGGTGCCGCCGCTGTTTTTTAACTGTCCACCGTCCTCTTCAGTGTGATGCGCCGGCTGCCCTGCGCATCTCACACATGATCTCACACAGTCTGTCCGGTGGCGTCTGTCTTCAGGTTCACACTGTCTGTGACAGACAGTGTGAATAAAGTTCCTACCCAACGCCCCCCTCTCCTCCCCTCCCCTCCCAGCAATCACTGCTCTGCTGAGCCATTAAAGGAGAGCCTCCCTGCATCTGCTGACCAGCCTCAAAAACGGTGAGTATATTTAATTTAATTTTTTTTTGTAGTATTCATTTTTATTTATTTTTTAAAAAAAAGGGATACCCAAAAGGTAAAATTATAAAGTGTGAAGGGGAAAAAAAATGTTGGGTGTGGGATTTCATTATTATTTTGCACTTTATGCTCTATCTTAGATTTAAAAACTATGGTGGATAAAATAATTATTTTATTGCACCTCATGATCTATATTTGACTTGCTGCAAGTCAAAAATAGAGTATGACGTGCCAATAAAATAATTATTTTATCCACCATAGTTTTTAAATCTAAGATAGAGCATAAAGTGCAAAATAATCATTTTTCTCCCACATAGCTTGACAAATAAATATAGAGCATGAGGTGGCAAATAGTAATTTTTCAATGGTATAAAAATTGCCACGTCATACTCTATATTTGATTTGCAAACTATGCGGTGGAAAAATGACTATTATTTGGCACTTCATGCTATATATTTGATTTAAACACTATGGTGTATAAAATAATTATTTTATTGGCACCTCATGCTCTATATTTGACTTGCAATCTATGGGGTACAATTTCTACACCATAGTTTGCAAGTGACGCAGAGGGGGTCCAGTGGTGTGATTCAGAGGGGGGTGCAGTGGTGTGATGCAGGTGTCCTGAAATCTAACACCTGGATACCTCCCCTCTAGAAATCCTGTGTCTGCAGTGGAGTCTGGACAGTGTTCTGCATCAAACATCACGGCATCTGGACCGCTGGAGAAGGTAAGGCTAATTTTTATTTTTTTTAAACACAAATGCACACAGTCGAGTAGGTAAGGGTCTGTAAGGAAGGTATTTGGTGTGTTCGCGAGGAAGGGGGGGAGGGGGCGGTATCTTGAAATTTTGCCTAGGGCGCCGAGAACCCTAGCACCGGCCCTGGTAAAGAGACAAATATTTTGGGAAATGTAGTAGTTTTCAATAACCTCTGCTGTACTATGCACTGAGAGCATGGTAACTGCTCTATATATTGTGTGTTTACAGTTGAGATGGGCGGGTCCGGTTCCCCAAGAACCGAACCCACCCAAACTTTGGGTATCCGAGTACCAAGCTGAGTAGCTCGGTACTCTCCTGCCCGCTCTGAATCCAAATCAAGGCCGAACGTCATCGTGACATCGTCGGATCTCAGGGCTCGGTTCTCGCGATACTTCAAGATTATAAATACACGCCTCCACAGCAATCCATCGCCATTTGACAGAGGGAGAGAGCAGGGTGTAGTCACAGGCTGATTAGAGCAGGGACAGAGAATCCAATATTCTGATTCCAATTGCTGTAAAAAAAATCGCTAGAGAAGAGAGGAGGATAGAGGTTGTGTTTTTTTTCAATATTTGGCACTCCCCAGTGCTTTTGGGGTGTCCCCCATAATTGTGCATAAATATTGCTGGCTGTCAAAATTACTATCTGTCAGCAGTATCTACCAAATAATTTTTAGCACTACAAGTGCTTTGGGCTGAGAATGGATTCAAAGCAGTCCACATATGAGCAGAATGAGCAAGCAGGTTCTGTCACCAGTCCTGATGTTTGTATTCCCAGTACGTCATCTGGGCAAGGCGATGTCAATCTACACAGTGTTGCGAAATCAGTCCAAAAACCAAAAACAAAAAAAAAAATTACTGTGTTGAAGCGAAAAAGAAGTGTTACTGAGCAAAAGTTAAGTGCCGATAAAAAAAAAATTGCCAACATGCCATTCTACACACGCAGTGACAAAGAGAGAATGAGGCCTTCACCTTTGGCTATTAGTGGCAGATACCAAAAAGATACCCAGCCTACAATTGGTGCACAACTACTGTTACGCGTCAAAGCCGAGCTGCAAGATAACAGTAAGGCATTAGAGGAGAATGTTTGCTCTGATTCACAAATGACACCAATCCCTGTGTAGAGTCCATCCAACAGTGGGATGTCTAATCGTGAGCATTCTGTTAGTGTACCCATAAAGAAGGGCCCTTTCAGCAGTTCTGCTGATGTGTACCTGAACAGCCCGAGTGTAGCAGGTGATACACAAATTGAGGATGCCACTTTGGAAATAGAAGAGGATGAGGGGGAGATTTGTGGAGGTGACGAGGGCGCTAATGAGGATGTTGATGATTATGATGCAGACAGATACCAAATTGCCTTTCTCAATTTTTATTTATATTCTAGATTATATAACGGCTGAATAGTTTTCTATTTTACTCCTAGTGGAGAGGGGATCTGATGCAGACAGATACCAAACTGCCTTTTCCATTTCTTTGTATATTCAAATTTCTAGTTCCACAGTCCTCGCAGGCTGCTTTTTTTTATATTCAACTACAAGTGGAGGGTGTAATATACACCCAAAGACGATGGCTACATTGCCAATAATCAAAGATGGAGGAAGTAGACAACCAGGTTTGTCTGTATAATTTGCAGACAAGTGTTCGAATTAAGGATTGCCTACCAGGGATTAAACTGTTTTTTTCATAATTTATTAGCTTTAAAATTACCTCACTTATATAAGAAACTGGTGGATCACTAAATTAGGTTATTTTAGACCAAAAAATTGTATTTTTTTCAAAAATAGCAAACCAAAACCAAAACACAAAGGTAATCCAGATCCAAAACCAAAAACAAAACCAAAACACGGGGGTCAGTGACCATCTCTAGTTTACAGGCAATGCCACCTAGAGGGGGCGGTAGGTACCAAGAAGAAGGCAGATTTTAGGTGGGGCGCAAAATTGTTGCTGCACTAACAAATGTGCTTGTGCTGCATAGCTTTAGTCAAAGAATAAGGTAATGAAAGAGTAAGGTAATACTGTAAACTTTTGTTCTTCTGGAATTAAACCAGTCTTGTGGTAGAATTTGTTTCTCAATGGCTGTGTGGGGTGTTCTTGGATAATTTTGTGTATAATACTATTGACTAATCTTTGACATAGTTTATGTTTCTTTTTCTTTTTAGGTTTAGTACCTATCAGTTTTCATACATGAAAGCTTAAGGTCACAACCAGACTCTACATGGGTAGAAGTCACTTTATAATGTATCTTGAGAACAGCTGGTAAAGTCTTGCTGAAATGTTAATTAAATCTATGAAAATTAACATGTTCTGATTTTTGCCCAAAATACATAAAAGCAACAAAATGCTTCTATTTATCTCAATTATTTTAAGTACTACATTTGTCTCACTATTTAATATCAGAAATAATGACTGTGTAGTCTAAAGATTGACGCCTGGAGCTTGAATTTCTGCCAGGCACAAACAAGACGTGTGTGTTAAGTGAGCTAACAGGCCAAAGATGATGAGAAGTGCCAGGAGGTAAATATCATGGTTGTCACGAACGCCCAGCCTGTCCCAGATACAGCAATCTGAGCAGCTGGCCGTGACTGGCGTCACCTCTTAGTCACTTAGCAATGAATACACCTTTTCTGCCACCACAAAGGATTTATCATGGTGACCTTACGTTCACCAGAACCACTTATTAATGTTTCACACTTAAATCACATACCCATGTAGCATGAGCCTCCCCGGGCTTCGTAAATTCACAAACAATCATGGAGAATACACTAGATTAAATTTATTTAATCTGAAAATGTTTCCAAGTCCTATATACAAAAATTATCAACAAGACATACAATATGTTTACACAAATGAGTTTCAGAAAATAAAATAGAAAATAAAATCAGTAGTATTTATTAGGCAGACTTGATGTGTGTGAGGGAACACAATGGAGTAATATGGGAGATTTCAGTCTTGATAGACTACTGTGGTACCCCAAAGCCCTGTTGAACAGCACAGAGGAGTGCATAAACGCTTTTAAAACGCAGGGCTAAAAGGGGTTAATTGTGCTCCTGAAAACTTGTGCCCAGGAGTGATTGACAGGAGGAGGATGAAGGCCCTGATTGGCTGGAGGATGTGCAGGAAGGAGGAGTAAGAGAGAGCAGACGGGTAGAAGGAACAAGGGGGAAGACGTGCAGCCGAGCAGAGAGAAGATAAGCTGCTGCCAGAACTGTGACATTGCCAGCAAAGCGGACGGAGAACAGCTGGGGACACGCAGCGGGGCGCCAAAGACAGTCTCCACTAACTGCAGAACCGTCTCAAGGTAAAACCCTAGCCTGCAGTGTACTGCACACACCCCAGTGTCAGAGGGAAGAGTGATGAGAGAATCTATCCAAAACTGACATTGCATTCTTGTACAAGGAAGGATTGTGAGAGCTTTTCCCCCAGATCATACCTTTACACATGCTGCAGGGAACAATTAAGACGGTCGTTTCAGCTATATCCTGTGTGTGTGTGCTGATATCTGGACATTATACCCTGTTGCAGAGCACATGTGCTGATAGAGATTCATTGACTGTTGAGAGAACAGCGCCATCTTGTGGCTGAAATGAGCAACAGCCCTGCTTTCTACTATAATACTTAACCCTTGATGGAAACCTCTGCAGGACAGTGGAACACTACCAAATTCCTGTGCACAGGTCAGCCCAGGACTGAGTGGAAAATATGGTAACGTTACCAGGGATAATATTGGTGCACCAAATGTTGAGATGTATGTTAATGTTATGTGATTTACCTAAGAATTGATTTATTAATATTGAAGGTGTGATATTCAGTGTTTGTGGTACCGCTGCAATTCAAGTTAACTCAGCAGTAGATGCTAAAAGTGGGGCGCCTGACCCATAGGGAATAGCACAGTACCCCAAACTCCTGAATAAGAAGGAGCCCTCTAGTGGGCGCGGTAGTGACCGTAAGAGTCTTGATGGGTTATTATTGATGGTTTTTGCATCATCACCAGTCAGATATTGTTAACGTGAAAGTAGTAACTGTGATTACCAGTGTGCCTTTTTAGACAATGTGCATTGAAGATGTTATCGTTATTCTGCCTTATACTCACCAGGTGTATGTTATATGTTAAATGCTATTGTGCTCTATGCTGATCAGACGCATTATTTTGTCATTACTATTGAGCTGAAAGGGTCAGTGGCGCGGTGTCTTACCGAAACTATCCTTACCGCATTCTCAATAAACCCAAGTTGTTTGACCAATCCTTGTCCCTTTCATTGAAGTATTTATCTCCTGACCACCGGATATCTGAACAGAAAAGAACCTGACTCGTGTCTGGAGGACAAGGTAAGGGAAGGATTCCCATCAGTACTCGACCACCACACTACCTCATGAAAATGCACAATGTAATGTCTAAAGCAGAAGATTGTAAACCCTTCTTACAGACTATTCACCACCACCTTAGGAATTGCACTTTCAATTAAGTCAGATTGATTCCCAAAATGACACAGAGCTTTCCGAAGTAAATTATCTATCACCTAGATATATGTTCGGGCACCTCAGAGAATCTCTCACCTCTGATCTGCTTTGAGTGGCTAGATGATTTACTACTTTGGAGGTTCAAACTCTCCAGATATCCTTATTATCTGGCTAGTTTCAAAAGACTGTTAATTGCACAGGTCACCTAGGTCAGTCAGCAAAGCATACTTTGAGAGGTTACGTGAAATATACACCTTGTTATTTTCTGTTGAATTCATGTATGACAGTCATTCTATATACTACATAATCATCACAATGGTCCTTTGATCAAAATGTTCAAACCCCGTAAGTTACAAGTGACACACTACTGTCATTAAAAGTCAATCTCTCGCCTCATCTCCCAAAATTAAAATTACTACTAAGCATGCGAAAGTTTACATACACATGCCGTAAAACAGCCAAAAGGGGCACTACAATTGTTTATCATTTTTATTTTACTTAAAAGATGGTTTACCTGTATTGAAAATATATTACACAAATACATGTATTTTAATAGGTATGAATTGTATATCAAGACCAGGTTAATAAAAGCACAACAACTTTCAATTAAATTGAATCCATCATATTACAAAATCCAAAACGAACCAATCTAAGCCATTTAAAACAGGAAAAAAAAATGCAGTAGAATATACAATAAGCTTTATCTGGAAACCAGTTATAAACAAAGTTAAAGTAATAATTAATTGCTGCTGTTCACAAAGTATTTCCCCCATCAGTCACAGTAAGGAGTACTGTTAAACAATGTATAGGAAAACTCCACCTATGTTTTTTTAGGTGTGTGTATGGCTGGGGTCTTATTGAAGGAGGAGCTGCCTCTGATCTGAGCACCTTATTGTTTTCAAACTTGAAAAACTCAAACTTAGCAGATTTCAAATTCCCCGTTGACTTCTCCAGGGGTGATCAATGGCTATCCCTGGCAGAGTTTTGACATAAGTCTCCCTCCCAGATACTCAGCCAAATTCTTTGACACCACCCACTGGGCAGTAGCATGATTTCCCAAATCTATAGTATATTTTTCAACACTGCTCTCCCCTCCCAAAAGCTGAATGGAAAAAAGCAGGGCCGTTCTGGGACTAAAAATCAGCCCTGGCATTTAAAGCACACAGGCCCACCTGCTGTGGGCTCCATGCACGATATTGTTGCACGTTGATGTGGCATTGCTGGAGTAGTGCAGCCCGAGGCATCGGCACAAACTTCTGTATCATGCATAGTCTTCTACCTACCATAATAATTTCCCTTGTTGTGCAAGGCACCTGGATCACCAGAAACATACATAAAACTATAATGTTTAAAACAATACTTTTTTTTAGTGTTGTTGAATTCAGGATTACATTATTATTATTGTACATGATAAATTTAAATAATAAAAATAAATAATGCAACAAAAAACAAACTTCACTTTATATTGTATTTTATTTTATATGTTCCTTCCCCCTACAGCGCCTTTTTTCTGGCTGATTATAATGGGGTAGATATTTATATCATATATAGCAATAGATTATATAATATTGTTCTAGTGCAGTATCGAACACAAGAGCTGATTTATAACCGTGCAAAAGCCCTTTTGCTTTAAAAAAACCTGATGATTTTTGCCAGCAAAAGTGCTTGAGCAGAGCACTAGGTGTCAGTCTGACACCCCGGCCCAGAGCTGGGTTATGGCTCTCAGGGGCCTGAGGAACTTATGAAAGGGGCACTCCTATAATATAACATGGTTATCATTTTAGACAAATACACAGGCAATACTGTATGCACTACTTTTCCCATTATATTAAGACCCCACCCCCCACTGTTTAGTTACTGCTTGGCCAAATCCTAGAAGGCTGGGTCCCTGTTTGGGAAAGGAATAGATACTGTTCACCTTCTGGAAAGCTACGCAACTAAAACACTCTAGGCACCTCAACCAGCTCAAACATTAAATCAATAGCATTCACATTTAACAAATAGGACTATTTCTCCTAATAACCCCCAAAATTACATTGTTAGCTTCCCATTACATCAATAAATACATTATTAGTACCCAACATGACAGCAATAAATATCCTCACACACACACTCATACTACATCAATTCCCATCCACATTGCAGCATTCAACAATACCCCTACACTTAATAGCAAAACTCCCACATTACTGCAACCTGCATACCACCCACATTACAGCAACCGGTATTACCTTCACATTGCAGCAACCAGTTTTATCCCCCACATTACAGAAACTGGCCACTAATAGTCTATGGCCAGCCTCATTAGCTTTCAGGTCCCGGTAGGATGTAATGGTCAGTCAGCAGCGGCCCATCTAGCCATCAACATTTCTGGCATTCGCCAGAAGTACCAGATGGCCAGTCCGCCCCTGGGAAAGGGACTTTGGGACCATCCCTGGATGAAGAGGCATGTGAGGACTTGAGACTGGGGATTGCCAAAAGTGAAATATTAACCAAGGTTAAAGAGACTTTGCACAAAACTATTATCGATGGTACTATGCCCCAGTGGGATGCAATAGAATTTTCCCCGGCTCTTCATCTGCTGCCGTGAATGTAGTCACAGGGGCACCATGGTCCATATCTCGTGGACTTGTCCTGTTATCACTCCCTATTAAGTCGAAGTTCATAGGCTCCTGAACAGACTCATCTTAGCAGCAAATGCCTCTTAGCTCCCCACCTGAGTCTCTTTTCCCATTTAAAACACAAATTTGGCATATTGTAGCCATGGATGAGATACATTTTTACCGCTATAATAGAGGCCATATCTTCAGACAAATATGGATCCCTTGGCTGTTCACAGAAAGACAGTCTTCGTCTTTATCCATTGCTGCTCCTAACCTCCCCCTGTCGACCCACGTGAGGCGAGTAATTTCTCAACTTCCTTCTTAACCCAGTGAGGCCTTGTCCCTGAAGTCCCATTTTGTGTTCCCCCATTATAAGATATTACATGTTTGCCCCCCTCCCCCTTTCTGGCCTTGCCTACCCTTCCCCGCCTATCTACTTTTTTTTTTTTTTTTTTTTAATAAAAACTTGTCAAACATTTTCACTGCTTGCGTCCTGATGCCCAATGATGTTTATATTTATTTTTTGGGGGAAACCTTAATGTATTGTCATATTCTGTATATTTCATTTAATGTTTCTGTGTTATGGACACTTTGTCTTGTTATCTGTACTCTTTTCACCACTCAAAAATAAAGAATTGTACAAAATAAGAACTCAAAATTTCTGCTCATCTGGAATATGTTCAGTTTTAATGGGGTTGGAGACAGATCATCAGAAGACTCATAGCAGTAAAAGATGAATGTGCTGATCTTCTGGGAGGCAAGGTAATTATGCAAGAAAGGGAATAGAAGCATAAGACAGGGAGAGTTTGAAAATGGAAGAAATCAGATTCCCCAAAAGCCCTGACTGGCAGTATCAGGCCCCTTATCAAACTAATGCAGGACGATTTTAAGATCAAACGCACCTCTAAAATGAAATGAAGTTCATACATCTATACAGAGGCCCCCTGCTATCTACAGGCGGCACCAACTGCCACATCAGGTTTCCAGTGTCATTAGTGCTGAACAGATTATTTTTGGGAGCTGACAAAACTTGGGGATATAGCAATGTACTGTACTGTCCTGCACACTTTTAGTTTCTGTTCATGAAGAAACAGGGTCACTTGAAGTTCAGTGCAGACCAGCTTGTCCACGACAGAGTTAGGGAGTATATAGGGAAAACTAGTGTTTCTTGTGTCTAAGAGGAAGATTGCTACATGTTCATGAAGTAATAAAGTGAAACTGACAAGATGGTGCACTTGATTAGAAAGGGACATTTTATAATTGTACTGTGGTACTTCATTATTAAAATGATCATTCAAAGAAGATATATTTACTTTGTTTGCTATCTAAGATGCCATCCTTTAAAATGGTTTTCTGGTGACTTCACAGCAACATGCACTTGTTTCTCTCTTTCCAGCAACTCTCATTCTTCAAGCATGGTTCTCTGAAGACCACCCAACAACACACCCTAAACATCACAGCTAACAAACTGACCTTTTCCCTTACACTGTTTGGACTAGATGCTGTCTGTTAAATCCAAAGGCAGAATGGTAGCAGGATTAGAAGGAATAAAGTGGTTTGCTGGTCAGGAAGGTATATACCTCTCTTTGCCTGATGAGGATGGTTCTGGTTGTACAGCCTCCTTATGTAAAGTATTTGGTTATAAAATGCCACGTTTGTAAATCGCTATGTATTCTCATTGGTATATGGGCAAAAGACAGAGTAATTAAAGTATACTGTGTTAAATAGACTGTTACTCTATTAACGCAACTAGGAAGCGTGTGACTAACTACAATATGGGTGACTGCTGGAAAGCAGAGGGCAGAGTATGAGAACAAAATACAGTGAAGTGTGTTAGCAACCTCTTATAGATGGCAGATGCAATCTGCGAATAACCCATTCTATGGAAATCCAAGTTGAGATAATGGAAGTAGTCGGCAATTGTTTAGAAGAATGGTTATAGATCGGACCCTTTACGTTTCCAGAAGGCATCTATGGCTAGCCCCAAACTTAGGTTTTGATAAAAACTATATGGTGCTCTAGAGCACAGAACCCCAAATGTGTCTTGGATAACAGTGAAGATCCTTGTGGATCCTATTGGGAGCCAAACCTAGGGGTAAATGTATCAAGCTGAGAGTTTTCCCGCGGGTCTGAAAAGTGGAGATGTTGCCAACAGCAACCAATCAAATTCTAGCTATCATTATGTAGGATATACTAAATAAATGATAGCTAGAATCTGATTGTTTTTTCAAACCCGCGGAAAACTCTCAGCTTGATACATTTGGCCCCTAGATTCTTTAGAAGCGACATCCTTAAATCCATACCAATTAGACTTCACACTAACTAGTCTTGCCCCATAATGTCACCCATTTTCCCTTACCACCCTCATTATTTTAACAAATCCTAAGCCCCTTCCCTGGAACAGAATACAAGCTTCCAATGTATGCACCCTCTTTAGACCCATCCTGGGTCTGGTGGGTGCTGGAGGAGCTGTAATAAACTCTGCCCATTCAAGATGGCCATCCCAATTGTCACGTTTAATAGGCATTAGATGTGATTATTTTAAGTGGTTTCTGAGTGTCTACTCTTCAATATACAATACTGTAATATTCATTTATGTATTGGTATGACTCAAACAGAATATCTCTCAGAATCACACGGTTGACTTTGGTAGCAGTTTTGATTTTAAAAAAAATCTATAAAATTAAAACAGGTTTCACTCTATTAAAAGATTTTGTAGCTTGAAACAAATACCAGTTTTCTTTTAGAAAACGTTGTTACTTAAGAACAAAGCTCATTTTATACTCAGTTAATCCTCAGGTTGTTAAAGAATAGGAATCTTCTCTTGCCAGTAAACAGCTAAAATCTTATAATACAAGGAAATTAACTTTGGTTGACAGTATTTGTAATACAGTTACTTACATTGTATATACTCTCCGCAGGGCTACATTTGTCAACACTGGGAAGAGGCAGAGCCGGATTTAGACCTCATGGTGCCCTAGGCAAGATATTGGTTTGGGGGGGGGGGGGGAATCGATAATTACTTACACTCAAACGAGTTCCTGAAACTCTCTCAAGAGGATCGGGAATCTCTGGAATTGCCTTTCACATCACTAGAGCTGGAACAAGCTTAAAAATACTTTTTATCAAAATTATATATGATGACCAAGTTGGTTTTGTTGTAGGCGGTGAAGCTCTTGATAATACAACCCAAATGAATAACCTAATTCATCTAATTCAGCCCCCCTACGCCCCCCCCTACGCCCCCCACGCGTAGGGGGGGGGGGGGCGTGGAAAAAAATGGGTACAACCAAAACATTAATAGCATACACATTTAATAAATAGACATATTTCCCTCCAACCAGCTCCAACATTAAATTGTGTTAGCATTTAAAAAATAAACCTATTTCCCTCCCACAAACAGCCCCTCATACACACACATAATATACATACACTGGCCCCTCACACACACATATTATTATAAAGGGTGCCTCTTTTCATTTTGAGGTAAGAGGTGTCAGGATTGAGGCAGCGGGTCATGTGAGGGAATAGATAATGAGCACGTGTCATGGGGAATATCAAAGAAAAGATAGTGAGTGTTGTAAGGGTATTGTTGGCTGTGGAGGGGCCGTGTGGGAAACAGACTTCCAACTCACATGCCCCCCCCTCTGCCCAGCACCTTCACACATGCCCTCTCTGCCCAACACCTTTAGCCACACATGCCCCCCCTATGCCCTGCAGCTTCCATCACACATGCCCCTTGTGCCAGTGCAGCTTCCATCACACATGACCCCTGTGCCAGAGCAGCTTCTATCACACATGCCCCCTGTGCCAACACTACTTCCTTCACACATGCCCCCTGTGCCAACACTGCTTCCTTCACACATGTCCCCTGTGCATCACACATGCCCCCTGTGCCAGCGCTAATTCCATCACACACACTCCCCTTCTTCCCTTTTTCTACACGAATGCAGCCAGGAACTGAAAGAAATCATGGAGCTCCAGCACCGACTACCATAGACTTTCAGCAGCCCGCCTAACACTATGTACCATGTGACCGATCACATGATCCAGTGATGTCATATTGACGAGCCAAGGAGATCTAGCAACTACCCAGCCTCTACTCCTAGCTCTACCACTGTGCCCCTCACCCGATTCGCGGCAACCCACAGGCCCTAGGCAGGTGCCTAGGTTGCCTAGCGGTAAATCCGGCCCTGGAAAGAGGGGAGTTGGATGGAGGGATCTGAATTAAAAAAACATTAGTGTAAAGATTACAGTATTTCGTCCTCACTTCGTTAAAGATGGCTGAAATAATAGCCTACATCTTTAGAACAGTGATGTCAAAAGATGAAATATTAATCAAATGAACTGAATGCTAACTGTTCTTAACGCTGCTGGGAGAGTGTTTGCTTTGCTTCTGCAGACGAACCCACCAAGTAAATTTCTGCACAGCACATCTGCAAGCGGGTCTCTGCTGTCTCTCTCTAGATTTAAGCTTCTTTTCCCTTTGTACTTTAGACTCTTATTTTCCCTGTTCTGTAAATACTATTAATCCCTTCTAATTGGACACTGCGGGCCTGAATCATTAAGGAAAGCAAAGCATACAAAAAAAAAGTAGCAACTTTGCATCTGGACAAAACCATGTTGCATTGGAGGAGGTAGTAAATTTAAAATGTGGGGACAGATTCATATTTAGAGCATGTCCTGGATCAACTTTAAACTTCACTGTAAAATTCAAGTATTTGTGTGCTACATGAAAAAACAGCCAATATTTAACTCATGTGCAAAATAGTAAACTCATTTGCACCCCTTGCATTGTAACATGGTTTGTCCAGGAGGAATCTTATGCCTTTTTTTTTTGCTTTGCACTCCTTAATGACTAAGGCCCTGTAACTTTAAATCTCCCCTTCTTGTCTTGTGTCTAAAGGTCTTCTCCCGTGTCTCTTTCTTCTCTCCACTCTCACCAATCTGCATCTTTCTAATCCTTTTCCCCGGCTCTCTGTGTCCCCTCACAAATTTCTATTTCTCCTTATCTGTTTCTACCTAAGCTATCCTATTGCCAGTGGTTATAGATATATTGTAAGGGCAAAGTCATGCCCTTATATTAAGCATACTTGCCAACTCTCCCGGAATGTCCGGTAGACTCCCGAAATTCGGACCAGTCTCACGGACTCCCGGGAGAGCTGACAAATCTCCTGCACCTGGCACCCCAAAATGACGCGATTTGCAGTGAATCGCGTAATTTTGGCGATGGAAATGCCGTTGTGCCACGGGGGATGGGGCCAAAATTACGCTATTGACTGTGCTCCGCCCCCTACCCGCCCTCCAAGCACGCCCTTTTCCCAGACAAAGCAAGGAGAAAGTAGGTACGTATGATATTAAGGTTGACACTAATAAATTACATTCCACAATGTTATTTTTGTGAGAGTGGGAGCATGATATTTGAGGGCCTACATCTTCAAAAAGTACTATAGCGATTAAACTGAAATTTGATATGCAAACGGATAACTGCCAATGGGTGCTGCATGCCAAATTTCAGAATAAAAAAAAAAAAAGACAACAAATTTGGAATATTCTAATGTTAAAAATCTTGCAAGTTTTGCAAGATTTTTATTTGGTAAAACATGTCCAATAGAGGTGTGTGTTGGGTGTACTCAGAGTGCTATAGTGCCACCAGTGTTTCTAAGACGCTGAGACCTTAAAAGATACAATAAAGCTTTACTAAGAAAATGTAATAGTACTGCATGTGTGTATTCCAGTGAACACACAAATCTGTGAATTAGCAGCTCCACCATTCTGTGAGTGACAGCAATCTCACTACATGATAGTGCTGAATCTGCACCTAGACACAGGATGTGATGGGATACCATGTCTGTATTGCGCAAGGAACACGTCCATTAAGGCATCTGCCTTAATCATCGTCATTTCTTTGATTTTTGGAGTTTGAGTGGAAGAGTTTCAATAGTTTACTTGAATTTTAGATGTTGTGTAACAAGCTTTAATCGGACATGTTAAACTAAGACTTTCATTGCGATATATATAAATATAATATATATGCATACATACATACACAAACACTTATTTCCTGTCTTGATTACTGTAACCTTCTCCTCACCGCCCTCCCCACTCCCATCTCGCCCCCGTGCGCTCTATTCTCAATGTGGCTGCAAGACTTCTTTCTTTCACGACGCTCCTCCTCTGTCTTGCCTTACACTGGTTCCCTTTCCCCTACAAAATCCTCTTTTAAACGCCTCACAGTCACCAACAGGGCCCTCTCCGTTTCCACTGCCCCTTATATCACTAACCTCCTCTCCATTCACACTCCCACCCGTTCCCTGTTCTCTGTCACCTCATCCCACGCCAGAATTCAAGATTTCTCCCTTGCTGTCCCCCTCTATTGGAATGACTTCCCTCACTTCATCAGTCTGCCCCTTAATCTGAGCACCTTCAAAACAGGCTCTCAAAACCAATCTGTCTCTCAAAGCCTGCCAACCATCCACCTAACCTTCTCCATCCTTCTCCTCACCTCCCACTTTCCTGTTCGTGCTCCTCTTGCACTTGATCCATCCACTGACTCCTTTTTTGCCTTCTGTCTGTTTCCCCTTAATTTAGTATGTAAGCTCTTACGAGCAGGGTCCTCTTCCCTTCTGTCTTAATACCATTTCTTCTTCTTTAACATCACTGTACTTGCCATGCTTGGAGCTATTGGAGTCTTGGTTTTACTTGTTTTTTATGTACTGTTGTACCTTGTATGGTCTACTGTTCGTATTGTATTTTTAGTGGTGATGCAGAAACCTTGTGGTACCATATAAATAGAGGATAATAATAATACTATTAATTATATTTTTATTATTAATAACAACAACAACACCTTGAAATCATGTTCTTCAAACCATTCCTTAACAATTTTTGCAGTGTGGCAGGACATATTTTCCTGCTGAAAGAGGCCACTGCCATCAGGGACTACTGTTGTCTGGAACAATGCACTGAATGTTCTGACACCTTTTCAGCAATTTGTTCTACAGTAGCTCTACTGTGGGATTGAACAAGATGGGCTAACGCTCGCTTTTCACGTGCATGAATGAGCCTTGGCTGCCCATGACCCTGCCGCCGGTTGTCCTTCTTTGGACCACTATTGGTAGATACTAACCACTGCATACCAGGAACACCCCTCAAGACCTGCCCTTTTGGAGATTTTGGGACCAAGTCATCTAAACACCACAAATTGGCCCTTGTCATAGTCGTTAAGATCCTTACACTTGCCCATTTTTCATACTTTCAACACATCAACTGAACTGACTGTTCACCTACCGCCTAATATATCCCTTGACAGGTGCCAGTATAATGAGGTAATAAATGTTATTCCCTCCACTTGTCAGTGGTTTTAGTGTTGTGGCTGATCGGCGTGTATATACACTAATATTTAATATACCATCATCACCATCAACATTTATTTATATAGCGCCAGCAAATTCTGTAGCACTATACATATTATAAACATTATATGCATACATTAATATATATATATATATATATATTTTTTTTTTTTTTTAAATTAAGATAAAAGTGACTTTAGCTGTGGCTATATATTTGTGAGCGTTACAAAATGCCTTCTTAGACAGGGTTGAGCTCATATTTGAGAAGAGGAGATGTTGAAGACTTACAGTATTAATACACCCCTGACCAATATATTTACATTATCAGGCTATTATGCAAGGAATGAAGATGCAATGACTAGATGAGTCATTTGCAGATTGCAACACTGGAAACAACAAATTTTCTCATTTGAATTCCTGTGAATATATCTCTGTGCTGCTGGTAATGTCTCCCATTATATATCCACATAGGTACTAAATAAAGTAACTGAACATTGCAAATAACTAATTATCACATTGCAAAATTAGCAGCCTGAGGGTCACACTCCCTCATCAACCTCTGGCTGACAAGAGGTTGAATCTTGCTAGAGGTCATTCATAGCTCTATTACATGTTACGAAATACAGCAATTGTACAATGTTTTAGACCCCCTTCCAGGAAATCTTTAAGTAAAGACTCAAAACTTTGTTCAAGACATCTCATTAATACCACGCCATCATTTAATAACTATCTGCTTTCTGTAACTAACATGCACTCATTTTCTAATTATAATACACTTTGAGACACACTGTGACAAATCCCCTATACAAAGTAATTATTATTAAAGAAAGGATTTGATAACTTTACTTAGGAAATCATTTTACTGCCAGAAAGATTGCTTTTCCTTTTACTGAAAGCAATCGAAATTCTTGTTTAATTAAATTATAATTGATCCCAAGCTTTGCTCCCTGTAAACCAGGGGTTTAATAGCTGTTGTAGACTGCAGGAGTTGGTTTACCATCAGATAATTGTAAAAAGACATCAAACCCCTCAGGTGCTAATTATCTTACAATAAACCACCTCAAGCAGAGTCTTATTATGAAACAGCCAAGTGCAGCAAGCCAGGTTAAAGCAGAACAAGGTTGCAGTCATTTATCATGAGCAAATTATGCTATAAAACTAGATATCAGCTGCAAGTCTGGTAACGGGAGAATGTGCTATTCTGGCACAAAATCTCCTGATCTTTTACAATGCTAAAATGTAGCACTTTGACATATCAATAGCTTCCAGTGACAATCTTACACAGCTCCTATGATCTTTGCTAATATTGAAAAGCAAAGTAATTTCTTAATCATGTCATTTTCCAAAAGTGGTAACATGCTGGCAAGAAAGTGATCTAGATATAGTAATGAAAGATCACTGAAACTATTTACAATGCTTTTGTTTCAAACAGTTTTATACTCTGTTCTTTAGATTCTCAACATGAAATATATACGTCCATGGTTTATAATAAAGAAAGTCTGCGGAGGGCTTTTTCTTCAGGATAACAACGCGGACTGGGAAGAAAATAATATAATGTGACATAAAAAGAGACGACATCTCTGATATTTGTACTTGTATTTGTTTTTTTCAAAGCCTGCAGGTGGCACTAAAGTGTTTGCAGCTCATGAAAAGATTCAAACAATACATCTAGTGTGACATTTTAAGCAGCTGGTGTATCAGATAAAATATTTAGCATAAATAAAATTCCAGTGTGATGTGCATTATATTTTATACAATATGATGACATTTTAAAAAAGGTAGTGGTTCTCCACTGTAGCCACCAGTAATTGTTTCTGCAGCCAAGTACACTTTTCAGGCAAAACCTGGCGGCAGCACTAGAGAAACACTGCAGAAAATGGGAACCAGAACGACAAGCTGTGATTGGTAGGAATTATTGTTATCAAACATTTAAATTTATAGCTATAACATATTTTGAGCTGTTTATAAACTCTAAATACATTTTGAAAAGCCTAAATTCTCTACCACACACACTAGTTTTAATTTGGTCAAAAGCCAAACTAACCTATTAGTATGTTTTTCGACTGAGGGAGGAAACCGGAGAACAGGGGAGAACCCTATAAACAAATGGTGCCCTGGTCGAAACAAAAGCCATGACCACAAGCCATGTGAGGCAGCAATGTAAATCACTACGCCACTGTGGTCTACTGATCCTTAGTAGCCCACCGGCACTCCTCCAATTGGCTGTTTGAATTCTGGCTGCCTCTTCATGACTTCTGTTATGATTCTGATGGTTGGATTGTGATCACATCCACTAGTGAACCACAGCAAGACCAAAAGCAGAGCAGGACAGGATACGGATCTCTGACCAGCATTAAATACTCTAAGCTGGGCAAATGTGGAACATTTGATTATGTTAATATTGGTGCTGATATTGATGGAGTGTATATGTTCATATGTTTGGTGTGGCATAACGTGGGCTTAGCATAATTGACAGCTGCAGTAAAAATTTTGTAAAAATGTTCTAGTGGAAACGCATTTAACAAATAGGTCAGATATATCACTAGGATCTAAAGCAGAGTCATAGCTGATGCAAAGTAGAGAAAGTAAAAGCATATTGATGACAATAGCAAAAGCCAAGGAAAATATGGTGCCAGCTATCTAGAAAAGCCTCATCTGCTGCCAAGTCTAGTCTGACAAATCATATATGAAGCCAACTATGTACAATTGAGCACTATCTGGTGCCACAAAAACAAGCTGAATCGCCGTAACTAGTGCCAACTACAGAAACTTTGCCATATCAGGAGGCAGAAAGAAAATCTCAATATGTACTTAGTAATCCTCACTGACAGCACTCACTGATCTTTGTTGAGTTATATGAGAAAAGTAATGAAACTAAACAGTGTCAGATAATAAGCTGATAGAGTTTAGTTTCTGTTCTGAGCACCACAGAATGGTGGGATGGAGAAAGACGGGTTGTTTACCTGGTTGCTCTAGATCAGTGTTGGCTAACCTGTGACACTCCAGATGTTGTGAAACTACAATTACCAGCATACCTTTCCAGAAATAAGCTGCTATATATTGGCACAGCATGCTGGAACTTGTATTTTCACAACACCTGGAGTGTCACAGGTTAGCCAACACTGCTCTAGACTCTCTGCTCCACCAATCACCTCATTAACTTCATCAAGAAGAATAGATCCTGAATCTGTAGCCAGGAAAGAGAGTTTCCAACGACTGCGCGTCCAATGTCTCCCTGTTCTCTGCAGTTATTAAAAGGAACTTTTCTGATTGTCATCTGTTTGTGCGCTACCATGAGTATCCTGCACAAATGCAAATATGGTCTTTCCATATTGGGCAGCAAGGAATCAAGACAAATAGTAATCCATATGGGACAATATTAATATATGCTAATATGGTACCGTTCTCAACACTAATGTATGCATGTTCCAAAAACACAGTTTGAACCCCGCCCCAGCCAGGTTCCTCATTCACTGGCTGTAACAGGACACTATCCTAAGATGCCTGTTTGACACAAGCTTAAGAGTCAGTGAGAACAAAACACCACCACATGCATTTTTTTACGTACATCTAGAAAATAAAAATAAAAATCACAATCTATTTTATTTTAACACCAGTACCAGACAACACTGTCATCCAAATTGAATACATTATTTCAGCTACTGACTTATTTTTCAATATTTAATTCACCAATACTGTTCAGTAACCAAGATAATGTTGTGCATAAAAAATTCATATTGCACCAACACATCTCTTAACGGACTCTTAGTCAAGTATTTGACATAAACAATTAACTGCACCATTAACAAAGCTATATTCTAATTCTCTCAATACATTAAACACAGCCATTATTTTCACTTCTGTTAAATGTCAATTCTAACATTTCCCACAGTAAACACTTAAGCACTAATGAAGTGTATTTTATACTTAAAAAGCATCTGCCGATAAAGCATGTTACATTACACTCACCCTTCCAACTTTCAGTTATTTATTAAACATAATATATATGTAATATTTCAAAACCAATTTACATAAAAAACATTGTGGCCATGCCTAATGAACACTGATATCCACCAAAACCTGAAGCTTTATGTTTCATTGCTCCCCGTTGCTTTTTCTGATGAACCGATTTCTCAACAGTTTTTTCTAACTAACAAAATAGATTATGGATCAGTTATGCACATTGGAATTTAACCATCAATTGCTTCATACTTTGTTTTCTGACATAGTACTTACCAGAACTTAGCATCACATAAAACCAAACTAGTAAGTTTGTGGACAGGAAGGCCAGTTAAAAGAGTTTAAGTAGGCAAAAGTGTGATGAGAGAAATAACCAAGGGGTATGCAGCATTAGTGTTAAACATAAGTGCATTTTACATATTATAAGGGCACAGTCATCATCATCATCATCATCATTTATATGTATAGCACAGGCAAATTCCGTAGCGCTTTACAATTGTGCACTTATATTAAAGGTTGCATCTGATAAATGGCATTCCGCAATATTAAATCTGGGAGAGGGGGGGCATGGTGTTTGAGGGGCTATATTTTAAAAGGTATTAAAGCTATTAAGCTGAAATTTGGCAATGAAATGGAGAACCGTCCATAGGTGACGCATGCCAAATTTCAGAAAAAAAGAATCAAAAATGACAAATTTGGAATAATCAAAATTTAAAAATATTGCCTTTTTTTACATGTCCTGTTTTGCAAAAGTCACCGTTTTTCTGTTTTTTTGGGAGAGCGTAACTCAGTGTACAGGAAGTTTTAAGACTAGGGGTCTGTTTTGTTAAAACTATTAGGGCTGAGGAGTGCCTTTGAGGGTTTAAAATTTTGAGAAAGTTGCAGTGTTTTTACAATTTGGTAAAATATGCCCCATTTTAAAGATAGGGGATTTCACAGAATTTCATAACGTTGCGCATGTCAGATAGAGGTGTATTCTGAGTGTACTCAGAATGGCTTCAATTGCGAGTACAAATATGGCTGACCCCTCTAGCTAAGGAATTTCCTTCAGTTGCTGGAGAAATTAGCCATATTTGTGGGGTACAGGGAGGATGGCTGGGGTTTTGGGCTTTCGGGGTACACACACTAGCCTTTTTAGCCCTGGCAGTTACAGAGCCCATTTTAATCCACCCGCCCCTCAGTTACATCAGTTAATTCATTCACTGCACTGAGCTTGGGGTGGGGGATTTGAAATGGCTTTGTGCTGTTGCTGGAGCTGGAGAGATTGGATTTATGCTGTAGCACTCAGGAGCTGACAACCAGCCGAGGCATTAATAGTAGTGTTGTTCTTACTGTACATACATATATATCTGCCCCGAACCGGAGTAACTTTACACACTACCAAACCACCTTAGTTCATAGTTCCCCCCTTGTTTTAGGAAAAGCTCCTCTCTATAGACTGCAGCCTGTGTCAGTGTCATTCATAGGTAATGACACCTATATGTTTGCGATCCCTCTCCCTCCCTCCCCCAGAAGTGTGTTTCGGATACAGATCCCCCACCCTCCCCCCAGCAAAGTGTTTACAATCCTGAACCCCCCCCCCCTTTGGATCTCAGCATTCAAGTGTTACATAGATGTAGTAATTTGCTGTATGGATGGTGGCTTTGCCTTTTTAACTTTTTTTTACCTTTTTGACTCATAGCCCAAAGCAGGAATGAGAAGTGGAACTGTGCGTTCCACATGCATTACAGTGAGAGTTCCGAGTGAGGCACAAGTAGGTAAAGAAGAAAGAAGTCAGCAGAGAAGCGATTGTGAATGTTCTAAGAGGCCTATTTATCAAACAGTGTACCCTTATTAAAGGACACGTACCGTGATTCTGGCGCACTTTGGAGTATCCTTGAAATTTATGATTGTTGCATCGCATCTGCTGCTTTGCATTCGTATAGTTTTTTAAGCAGTTACCAGAAAATTGTATGGTGACTGCGTCCTACCGCAATCCAACAAGCTGAAGCTGGCGTACATCATCGGAAATGAAGTCACAGTGCATGCGCGATGGAATCATGTGATCCCTCCCTGTCACACGATATCATTTCTTCTGCAGGGTTCCTGTGATCACGATCCAGATTTTCGTTCTGCACATGCGAGCATGCATTGTGAAGAGGAACAAAGACGACATGTGGAAATCCAGAGTCGAGGGCATTGCGAAGAAGGCGTGGTAAGTATTTTTTTTATCACAGAAACAGCAGTTTATCGGAACTGCTGCTCCCGTGTTGGCTTATTAATACATTTGAGAAATAGTTCAATCCTTATCAATGGGATAAGGATTGAAAACTATTTTTCACTTTTTGCGGATATTGATAAATGTGCCCCTAAGAGAAAAAAGTGGGGAAGCAAAAAAAGGAAAAGAAATGAGTGAGAGAAAAAATCTTCAGGAGGATAGGTGAGAGGAACAGGGGGAAAGGTGAGGAGGTATGTTGTTATAACATATAACATGTGAGGGGGGTATGTTTTTATAACGTGTGAGGGGGGGTATGTTGTTATAACATGTGAGGGGGAATATGTTAAATTGGTGTATAAGCCTCTGCTTAGTTTGGTTTTCAGTGAGCAATGTTTGCCATTACATTCTTTTATAAGCCCTAAGCTAACTTTTAAGGATACATAAAGCCAACAAGACATTACCAGGAAATATTTTAGCATTTATTTTAATATGTTGACTGGATGGATGCTCTGCAGGGGTCTGTCAGCTGTGGGAAGTGTTGCTGGAGGGATGATTTGCAGGGATCTTTCAGAAGCAGATACTGTTTGGTGATGAGTTATGTTCTGCAGGTATCTTTTATGAACAGGAACAGTCTTGGAGGGAGGAATGCTCTGCAGGGGTATCTCAATAGCAAGTATTGTGTTTCAGGGGAGGGATGTTCTTCAGGGATTTGTTGGGAGCAGGTACAGAGTTGGTGGGAGAAATGCTCTGCAGGCTTCTGTCAGGAGAGTAAAGTATGTTGAGTAGAAGGAGAAATGCTCTGCAGGGTTTTTGTAGTTCTACTTTTTTATGAAGTTGCTCTACTGTCTCTTTTTAAGACATGCAGGCCCTAAACTACGATAAAGCTAAACTAAGAAAATTTAATAGTACTGCTTGTGTGTATTCCACTGACCACACAAATCTGTGACTTAGCAGCTCCACCATTTTGTGAGTGACAGCAATCTCACTCCATGATAGTGATGAATCTGTAGCTGACCACAGGATGTGATGGCATACTATGTCTGTATTGCGCAAGTAACACATCCATTAAAGTTTCTGCCTTAATCGTCATAATTGCATTGCTTTTTGGCGTTTGAGTGGAAGAGTTTCAATAGTTTTCTTACATTTTAGATGGTGTGTAAGTGTAACAAACCTTAATCGGACATGTTAAACCGTAAGATTTATTGTCTATGAAATACATATATAGATATATAAATCTGTGTTGTCATTTGGATTACATTATTTCTGAGAAAACTGTTTGGACCATCAGATTTTTCAATTCTCCAGGAACTGACTGGAAAACTTCCATTGGGAAAGGGATTGGAGGGGACAGAAAGAATGAACTTGCCTAGATGGGTGCTGCATTCGTTCAGTCAGATGCTGGTATCTGCAAGAAAAAGAGGTGTCACCGCACTAGATAATTAGTGGACCTCCTCCCAGAACGAATGGTTGAATATTGTAAACCCGGGATAAATTACCCAGGGGGTGCACCCAACACTAATGGCAAAATATACAAAAGGAGAGAGAGCAAAAGCTGTGTGGATGGGGCACTCCAATCAAAAAATTAAAAAGATCAATTTTATTGGTATACATTAAACAGGTAGAACGGAGAGCGAAATAATTAAAACAAAACATAAAACACAATGATACAAAATATAAAATGCAAACATGAAAATGCAAAATTAAGTTTTTCGCCAACTCAACAACACACAATGTTACCAACGTCTAATTTTTAATCCCACCTCTAATTATTTGAGCTCATACTCTAAAATAATTAAAACAGCATTTCAGAATGGTACTATTTCCCAATCTGAATACAATTTTCTGGAACCAATACATCCTAAGATACCCACGATTTATATCTTGCCTAAGATACATAAAAAAAACGAAACCAATCCACCAGGAAGGCCCATCATTTCTGGGATTGGAAGCCTAACAGAGAATGCCAGTATTTTTGCTGATCATTTTATGAGACCTTATGTAGTGAGTTTACCCTCATACACCAGGGATACTCTCGATGTCCTATCTAAGATACAGGATATCACAGTTGGTCCTAATGTAAAACTGGCATGTCTTGATGTAGAGTCACTCTATACTAACATCGGACACAAACAAGGCCTTGAAGCGGCCCGTTACTATCTTAGTATGGATCTTAATACGGATAGAAATGAATTTGTCCTGAGACTCCTCCAATTTATTTTGAGCAAAAATTACTTTGCTTTAAACGAGGGCTTCTATCTGCAGATTAGAGGGACTGCGATGGGGACAGTTTGTGCCCCATCGTATGCTAACCTCTTTTTGGGATGGTGGGAACAAGAATAGGTTTTTACAGACAAAAATGAAGAATACACCGATAACGTCATCATGTGGCTCAGATACATAGATGACATCTTTATCCTATGGGATAGAGATATTGATCACTTCCACACCTTCATCACGATACTAAATGACAATGACCTTAATTTAAAATTAACCTCATAAATTAATACATCAGAAATAAATTTTTTGGATCTCACAATTACTAAAGCTGATGGTGGTAGCCTTAAGATTGACATATACCGTAAAAAAAAACGCCACCAATACTATATTGCACAAACACAGTGCTCACTTTCCACCTGTAGTATGGGGCATCCCCAAAGGGGAGCTCCTTAGAATTAAAAGGAATTGCTCAGAGAAATCCACCTATGAAAAAAGAGCTGGCGAATTAACAGCCAGACTCAAAAATAGGGGATATAGCAATAAGACTCTTAAAAATACAATCAAAACTGTCTCCAAAATAGACAGGGAATCATTAATTTATCGGAAGAACAAATCGGATAATAAAACTCCTAAAACACGAATGGTGGGTACTTTTTGTACCGAGTGGCGAGATCTCAAGAGTATCTTCCAGAAACACTGGCACGTTTTACTTTCCGATAAAGATCTGGACTGTGAGCTGGATAAAGATATCTCCTTTAGCTGGAGAAGGTCGAGGAGTTTAAAGGACATATTAGTCCATAGTCACTTACAAAAAAACAAATTAACACTTAATAGATCAAAGAGCTTTTATAAGTGCGGCACCTGTAATTCTTGCAGTATGCTATTCCCACTAAGACCTATACAGACAAATTTGACAAAATCTGGCATATTGAAGAATTCCTCAACTGTAACTCTGCGGGCATTATTTATTGCCTTTCCTGCCCCTGTCCCAAATTATACATCGGGATGACTACTCGAACTCTCAAAAAAAGAGTGTCCGAACATGTCTATAATATAAAAAATGGGATCAGAGACCAGAGGAATTTCAAAACCATCACTACAGTGGCTAAGCACTTCATGATTCATCATGATAGCAATCCTAAACTACTGAAAGCGTTTGCGATGGAAAAAATTACTTTGGGAATCCGAGGAGGAAATATCCAAAAGGAACTCCTAAAGAGGGAGACTAAAAAGATTTTTCTAATGGGAACTATGGTTCCTTCTGGTCTGAACGACTATAACAGCTACAAGTCTTTCCTATGATCTCCTCTATATTTATATATCCCTTCTTCTTACAACCGCTTCTTTGCAATGTATTCTGAGTCAATATATATACACATTACGCTACTACCACTATACAGGGAATACCATCTGGTCTTCCATATCTGCAAATTATTATTTCTCTTAAGCTCATGCATTAAAATCTTTAATTATAAACCCCCATACTTGTCAGCGTCGGATTTCAGAGATAAGCACTGTAAAACTCAGATGATATGTGTGGTAATTATTAAATCAATTTCTCATTGGTGATTAATTCGCTCTTATATATCCTCTATCACTTGTGTGCCGACATCATAAATATATTACAATCCATGGATGATAGTGTCATCCTTATTCTTGCCATAACGGTTCATGATGCAGCCCCCTGTCTGCTAATACTATTCTTTGAAACATGTCTTTTTTGCAGCACGTGTACTTAGTATAGTTTAACTGTGATGGAATACCATAAAAATAATATCACAAATGATGATTGGACACACTGCATCGGTTCTACTATAAAGATCGACATAGTAAAACGATATAGTAGCAGTATTGGTATCAGCAGCAAACTCGACATTTGCATAATGGTCCTTTATCAATGTTTTGAAATAGGACCTCGTTTTCATTCATTTGTTTCCTCTGTATATGTTATAGCATTACAATATGCAGCCTATTCACGGTTGGCTAGAGTATATGCCTATCATGACTCATTCCTGCATCTATCATCCCATTGGCTATATTGCTCATGTGATCTGACACACCCACTTGAAAATACTATACAACAGCTGTCACTTGTTTCCCCGCCGACAGCCTTGAAAAAGCAGCCGAGCGAAATGCGCGTTAGCGTTTCTGGGCTCTGATACTACTCTGCTATATTCACCTCTCCTATCCTCCTGATCGCTCCCCAGTTCATACAGGCAAGGACTTTTCACATATTCCCGCGATCAGTAGGAATGGGCACAATCTGCCGATACTGGTGACCATCGATCCACCGGATGGATTATTATAATATAGTAGAGTTCTTATAGTCACCATCTGTATACTTGCTCATTTTATATTAGTCAGATTTTGCCATCTGTATTGACAATTTTTGGAGACTGTCAAGCAACCCTTGATTGGCGCTTTATGATTTATTATAGAGGCACTTACTATCTGATATTAGGGAGTTGCACCATATTAATATATTGGGCTTACTATAGCCTGTTTCTCTGACAGCCAAGACTTATTTGAAGCTCACTGCTGTCTATATGAGTGCTATTGGTTTGTTTCAGAGCCCTTGCAACATTGTTTGCATTTTATATTTTGTATCATTGTGTTTTATGTTTTGTTTTAATTATTTTGCTCTCAGTTCTACCTTTATAATGTATACCAATAAAATGTATCTTTAATTTTTTGATTGAGTGCCCCATCCACACAGCAGATGCTGGTATCTGTTCATCAACAGTCCAGCTCCCAATGAGAGTTGTCCTATGGCTACTGAAGTGATCTCAGGGAAACAAGCTCCATTGTACATTAAGGAGAAGGGGGGGGCAGAATTAAATTTTTAACCCTGTGCATTCTCATACCCTTCAAATGAATCCAGGTGCTTTACAGTGTCACCTATTTGGGTGCTACCTATTGATGGTCTAGCTTCAACCATCAAATTTACTGAAGGTATTACTATCCAAAAGGTCTAATATTTGTTTCTCACCAAGAAGCACATTATACACCATGAACGTCACTAAAGTGCTGTGTGTTATAAGCTTAAGAGTTACAACTTCTCTGTCTCTATCACAGATGATCAGTCACTTGTTTTATTGTGTAATGAACTATGAAACCTCTGCCCCGCACCTTCCTCTTCTGCTTTTCATATGAAATGTACTCGAGAAGAAAAAAATCTCCTCAAAACAAAATGACTAATCCCTTTAAATTGATGTTAAAGTTCAGAGCATTAAAATAAGGGATATGTGAACCAATAACTGTTTCTATTGTGTATATAAAAGCATATTGCAGTAAAAACAAGAACAAAAACATAAAAAATGTTTTAGTTGAAGTTAATGATTTAGGATTTTTTATTTTTTCCCCACAAAAATACTATATAACATACAGGACACTGAAATTGTATAATATAAGGAATCCCACTGGGTAGAATAAACATGTTGAGCTTGAGTCATTAAAGGAGAGCAAAGCATAAAAAAAGGAGTAAATTAGAACCTTCGCAAAACCATGTTACATTGGAGGGGGGGTAAATATAAAATGTGGGGACAGATTTATAGTTGGGGTAGGGCATGTCTTAGATCAACTTTAAATGTCAGTGTAAGAATAAAGCAATCAATCAAAGTATTTCTGTGCTCCATAAAAAAAAAGCCTCTACTTTCCTTATGTGCAAAATAATAAACCAATTTTCACCCCTTGCATTGTAACATTGTGTGTCCAGGAGCAAACTTACTTCATTTTTTTTTTGCTTTGCTCTCCTTAATGACTCTGACCCAGCAAGGGGGGGCTGTGTGAAAATAGCATCAGTGACCCATATAGCAGAGGCCTCGGTCCATCCATTAGGTCAATGAGGAGCAATGTGAAAGAGGTGGTGGGCAGCACAGTGGAAGGAGGGAGACCACCATACACTCCCTCCTCCTCTGGCTGTGACCTACTTACACAAGAGGTCCCATTAGACGGAAGTCCGCTGCCCCTCATTTTTATAAGATCAGTATCAGCCGGCTGCAAGGGGGCACACATGAAAGCTCGCCGAGCCGCCTGTTGCCCACTGCTGCATTAGGTTGAATTCATAATTATGCATTAATTGATTAATTATGAGTTAATTACTTCAAGAAGTGGACACATGAACAGCAGACAAAATGCATGTAGAAAAGCACATCTTGGGAAACATTTGTGAAAATTATTCTACAAAAAAAAGGTGCCGTCCATAGCAAACAGATGTTGCATTTGTATTACCATTCAGAAAAATGAAAATAAAACATCTGGTTGCTATGGGCAACACTACCTTTTCTAGACAGTTTCCAATGGAACAAAACAAAACCGCTCTTACGGCGCACAATAAAAGGGTGAATGATTATACTGTGAATCAAAATAGAATAAACTAGTGGTCTGGTAACAACTGTCTTTATATAGGTAGAAACATAATTAAAAGCAATAAAATCAGTGCACTGATGAATAAAGGGTAATTACAATTGGTAAGCATGAACGGAAGGAGAAAACAAAAAGATGAATCTCTAATATGGGAAAATAAATACCCAGAATAAACTGATCAATGCACAAACTCCTGCAATAGTAGTGACAGTCCTGAGCAAATGGTCCTCCAAACAAAGTTCCAAGTCACAAAGTATGAAGAGACAAGTTCTCTTATTGCAACAATCTGTGATATGTCCTTACTCCACCGCAAAGCTGCAACAATCTGTGATATGTTCTTACTTCTACACACAGAATGAAAGATGTGGTACTATTTATTTGCTCATGAATAAAGAATATTAACAGGCATTTAGAAACACTGTGCAGGTGTCTTTACGTAGAGAAGAATAACGGATGCATTCATGAGAAATGTATTATAGGTCAGTGTATGGCTTCATTCTATTATATTTAAAAATATAAGAAAACAACTAAAAATAAATACAACCTGCTTGAAAGCTATGCCTTGTTTCTTTGGAAGGAGTTTCTAGCAGTGACAAAGTGGGATCTTTCAATATGTTTTCTATAGGTTGAAGCTTGTTATAGATGGGGAAGGAACGGCCTTTTTCCTGTGCTGCTGCCACAACACTTCTATACTGTACAAGTCAGATGTTCCCTTCCACTGTCTCTCAGTGTCCCATGATCCACACTCCACTTTGCTCAGTCATGTGAGCCATATACAATAAATACATAATGCTGTGTGAAAACCACATGACTGAGCTGGTAAATAGAAAAGAATCACAGATCAGAGCAGCCAGGACAGGGAAGAGCAGGCAGTGAGGGCCCAGGGCTGCCAACAGAAATTGCGGGGACCAGAACAGATTTAACAGGCCCCTCCTACCATCTCTCACCCCACCCTCAATAATAAATTATTCTCTACCCAACATTTGCCTCCCCCCACTCGTCTCCACTGACAGCGTTGTGGCGATATTAATACCATGGTGTCAGCGATGCTGCAGGGAGCCTTTCTGTCCAGGAGACATTGACCTGGGGGGCTGGGACTGGAGCAAATGGTGGAAGCCGGGTAGCCTCGACATCTTGGGAGTGGAGGCAGACATGCTCCCTACAATGGGGCCTACTGCTACATACTTAATTCTGCGTGGAAGCCTCTCCCCACCTCTCATATCTCAGGAGCAGCTGCTGTCTAGAAATGGAGCGCGCTACCTCCCTTCATTCATTGCAATTCGTTTGTTTAGGCCCAGGGCTGGTGGGCCCTACGCTGCTGTAGGGCTCCTATACCCCTCTGATGGCAGTCCTGGTCCTAATGAGTAATATGCTACAATTATGTCAATTGGAAGGAGCTGGATTTTTAGTAAAGCGGTATAGGCTAGTGAGTAGCTTATGGCATTGATTCATCCAACAAAGGAACAAGATAAAAGCTACCGCAGTACAAGGCTTCTTAAAAGTCTATCAAGCATTTCAATATTGCTAGCCACATCTGCATCTGGATTCCCAAAAGATGCTGACCCAGTCTCCTGCCCTAAAAGTAAATGACAGCTGGGGCTGGTGTGAATAAGTTAATTCCAGTAGGCAGCAGAGATGAAGGTGTGACCTTCAAAACATGGCATGGACAACAGAAAATGGGCCGACACTAATCATAGTTGTCCTAAAATTCCAGACGCATGCAAAGGTTGTACAAATTTATAACTGCACAATATTTCACTTTTCTGTTGAATGCAGGTCTCACCATGTGCTCTTTTTCTATGAGCTTTATATTGAGAAGTATTTCAAATGCAAATGGTATGGACCAATTCAATAAACTTACCATGATGGGGATTGCAGTGCTCCAAGGTCCGCCAAGAGAGTGTTGCTTGCTTACATGCACAGGCTCAGCTGCAAAGTGTCCCTGGGAACCATTTTAAAACGTTAGCAACTATACAGTATCTGAATTGCTCATAAAATACAAGGATTCCGAGCAGCAGGGCCGGATTTACCACTAGGCAACCTAGGCAATTGCCTAGGGCCCAGCGATCCCCAGAGGGCTGTCCCAGGGCTGGCTGTGAGACTACCCTTTAAAAATGGGCCGCTACTTATGGGCCAGTGTTATATACTTGCCCCCCCGGGATAAAGTCTGCCTGCCAGCCAGCCCCTGAATAGGAGTATATGTTATGCTAAAAAACTATGGTGCTATAGATTTTTTCAGGGAGGGGGGCCCAAACCAGTATCTTGCCTAGGGCACCATGAGGTATAAATCCGGCTCTTCCGAGCAGAGCACTTAATAATGTTGAGAATACTGTGCTGCGTCTATTGTGAATAATAAACATGCTCTCTGTAAAGCTCTGTGGGGCTTATGCGTCATTGATGATAGTGAGGATGTGGAATCTATCAATATGTATCGCAACAGAACTCTGCGCTACATATTGATGTACCGCCCAAATCCAGAAAGCCTTCCCCTCCTTTTCAAGACTTGCGCAAAACCCCTGTGCTGCAAAGCATTTCACCTGTTTATCGGCAGCCTAGCGGAAGTGCTGTGCGCACAGCTGGATATCAAATTAACTACAGTTAAGTAGGTGTCAAAACAGGATCTTGAAGCAGTGATGTTTAATTAGCTCAAGTAGTCCTAATAAGGACAGTTATACGCGCCAGTTTGTGGTACTAGCGATCTTTCCAGAAGTTACAGATGGTAGGATACATTTCAGTGTAAAACAGGTCTCATTTTCTAGAGTTTTGGGACACTAGTTTGGCAGGAGGTAATCCAGCCTCCTGCCCCTTTAATCATTCTGAACTGATTCATGCAGTCTGCACGTGAATCAGCACAGAGGGGTTAACACCCTTTTAATATTGAAGCTAGTGGCAGGGGGGAGTGTACTTCTCCCCTGTCCACACGCCGACAGGAGGGACCCGGCGACAACAACTTTTCCTTTTCTCCATATAAATATGCAGATACTCAGGCTCAGACTTAAAAGGTAAGCAGAACTTTAAAATGTAAACTATAAACTTTAAGAACCTTGATAACATTTACAGCATAATGATGAATTGGTGTGCCCTGGGCAATCTTTCTAAGTGAATATACCAATAACAGGAGCATAGATCAACCAACGGGCACCCCAGGGGCCTCACACAAACCAAATAATGACTATTTCTATACTATTTACACAGTGCTTTTTAAAAGTTTGATAGTCTCTTAATCCACTCCCCTCTCTTCCAAACACCCTTTCATTCCCTTATGCACCAGTGGTAGGTGTATAAGGCTTCTTTTCAGAGATTCTCAGTAGTGAGCAGATCATACCTTCCAACTTTCCATTCTATGGAACCAAGGTGTCTGTGGGTGGGATAGGATGGGAGGTGGGGATTTTGTGGTGTCAGCATGGTGGCTAAGTGGTTAGCACTTCTGCTTCACAGCGCTTAGGTCATGAGTTTGATTCCTGAACAGGGCCTTATCTGTGTGCATGTTCTCCCCGTGTTTGCGTGGGCTTCCTCCGGGTAGTCCGGTTTCCTTCCACGTGCCAAAAACATACTGGTAGGATAATTGTCAAAATGTGTTTGTGTGTGTGTAAGTGTAAGTGAAATTTAGACTAAGCTCCAATGGGGTAGGGACTGATGTGAGGGAGTTCTCTGTGCAGCGCTGCGGAAAAAGTGGCGCTATATAAATAAATTATGATGATGTATTCTGAATAGTACCGTCTATGGCTATATACTTCTGTGTCTGATGCTACAAGTGCTGCAACAACCCCATTACTAAAAAGTGTTAAAAAAGAAAATAAAAAATACTGCTCCTAACTTGCGCCACCTACTCCACTGCCACGCTCTACACATGTTAAGATCACTGGGGGGAAAAAAGATGACTTTGAACACCTCCTTTTGTTTCAAGGTAATGATAAGGTCATCCAGCTAGAACAGTGAGGGACAACATGAAATAGCTTCAAAGCGGCCACACAGAGGAAGGTGGGAAAACACAGTGCACTTTCTCCACTGGGTATGTCGCATGATCTCCCTGCACTGTGCAGAGGAGGCCATATGATATAAAAGTCAGCTGCTCTCACTCGGAGGTGCCGCAAGGTAAGTTCCGCAGCCCACGGGCCTCCTCTTAATGACGCTGAGTAATCCGACAACACTTACATCTTGATACCGAAGGGCTCCTTCCCAAAGAGGATTGATGACGACTGTATGTGCCCATGTCCAATGTAGAATGGTTTGTACTTACATTACCCCCTTAACAGCAGCGATAATAGTGTCGGCGATGTAAGTGATGTCATCAAATCGCATCGGATTCTTGCTTCATTGGGATTGGCTACAGTTGCTTGCCACAACAGTCGTTATCGATCCTCATCAGGAAGGAGCCCTGCAGTGTCAAGGTGTCGGAGTAAGTGTCGTCAGGGTAGTCGGCATCGACAATGTACAGGAGCTTAATGATCGTATTAAAAAGGTGGCTTGTCTGATGGAGACTCATTTGGTGGGAGGTAGGGTCATGGCCTTGAAAAAAATCTTGGGTGGGATGGGCCTACCATTCGGTGCACTCTTCACATTCAAGGGGGCATCAGTGCTGATAAAAAAAATTATCTAAGATATGTGTTAGAGGAGGTACAGTTGGATCCTCTAGACAGATATGTATTTCTATGAGCCCTGATAACTCTCCTGTCATACTACTTGCCGTCTACATCCCCCCACCTTTTAATTTGGAGGTACTCAAGGGCTCTAATTTCATCGCCTTCTCCCCACATGTCCCGGTAATCTGCCTTGGAGAATTCAATGCTCTTATGGATGAGAGTCTTGACAGGTGGTGGGAGACGTCCTTGGCTGTGAGTGGTGGAGCTTCTTCATTTGCTAAACTAGTAATGGACATGGGACTAATGGATATTTGGAGGTTTTGGTACCCCTCTCAAAGGCTATTTTCCTGTTACTCTCTAACCTATCGGGTCTTTTCCCGTATAGACTTGGCTCTAATATCCAAAAAGTTGACCCCATTGGTTAGAGAGATGGGGTACCTTTCTAGGGGAATATCTGATCACTCCCCGGTTCTGATGGTTGTAGCCTTGACTCCCAATGCTGGAATTAGATTCTGTAAACTCAACCCATTCTGGCACACACTTATGGGAATAGGAGGTGACCTGATAGCAGACTGGAAGGGGTTCTTCTCGGACAATGTCACCACAGTCAGTCCGCCGGTCCTCTGGGATGCCTTTAAAGCGTTCCTCCGCGGCACGTTGGTAAATCGGGTTGAGGGACAAGAGAGGTCCTCCAGGGCAGAGGAGTCAGGCCTGTCAGGATCTTGAGGTATATTTGTCAACAAGACTCCCCACGGATCGGCTGACTTGGTTACATGTGCAGAAGAATTGGGCAGACTATTTACTGGACAAATCCACACGTTGGCTTCTCTTCTCTAAAACACACTATGTATGCTCAAGGGGATAAGTGTGAAAGTCTTATTACATATTTGGCTAGAACGGAATTACAAACCCAAACTATAACTGCTATTTCTGACTGGACAGAGACTACTCAAATGCTGAGAAAATTGTCATAGTTTTCCGAGCCTATGAGGATTTGTACACCTCCGGGGTGGACTACTGCAAATCCTAATTAGATGATATTTGGTCTCAGGTGTGGCTACCCAGGCACTCACTGGAAGCTGTGGATTCCCTTGAAGCCCCCATTACTGTAGAGGAAGTTGAGGTGGCCACAGCGTCCTCTTCGTGTAATAAGGCCCTGGGTGTGGATGGACTGCCCATGGAGCTGTACAAGTAATTTGGTACTTTTTAGGTCCCTACGTTGTTGAAACAGTTACGAATTTTATGAGGCAGCTGCTTTGCCGCCATCTATGTCTGAGGCAGAAATAGTGGTCATCCCCAAGTCAGGTAAAGACCCGTTGCTGCCTGAATCTTATAGGTCAATCTCCCTTCTGACAACAGACGTTAAAATATTAGCTAAAATACTCGCTATGAGATTAAACAAGATTATTGATCAACTGATCCACCCAGACCAGACGGGGTTTATGCCGGGGAGGGTTATGGCTATCAAACTTCGCCGCCTTTTTACCCACCTGCAAATGCCTTGCGGTCACGGGAGTGGGGCAGTGATAGCATCCCTAGATGCAGCCAAAGCATTTGATTCTGAATGGAAATACCTGTGGACAGTCATGAACAGATTTGGTGTTGGCCCCAGGTTCTTGTCCTGGGTGAGGATATTATATTTGGCCCCAGTGGCCAGAGTTTCTGTGAATGGTCACACCTTTTCTCCATTTGCGTTGGGCAGGGGCACGAGGCAGGGGTGTCCCCCCTCTCCAGCCCTGTTTGCTGTAGCCATAGAGCCTCTGGCATGCATGATATGGGCACACCCTTTATTTGTGGACTCAGGGCTGGAGATAGGGTAGACAAGGTTGCCCTTTATGCAGATGATATGCTTCTCTTTCTACAAGACTCAAAGACATCCCTAGCCACTGTTGCATCTAGGCGAGGAGCTTGGTCGCTTCTCGGGTCTGAAGATAAATTGGCCCAAATCTAGCATTTTCCCATTGGTGGGGGGATCCCAGAGAGAGCGCTGCTGGGTTCCTCCCATTGCAGTGGACAGTAACATTTAAGTATTTAGGAATATGGATTACAAATTTGCACACTTAATATATAACTCTAAACATCAATCCAGTAATCACTTATCTCCGAGCAAAGATATCAACCTGGACTATATTGCCCCTGTCTGTGTTGGGTAGGATCAATTTAATCAAAATGGTCTTGCAACCGAAATTCTTATACGCACTGCACCACTCTTCAGTTTATCTTCCAAGGAGGATCTTATCCTAAATTAATAGATATGTGTCCTCTCTGGTCTGGGAGGAGAAGCGAGCAGGTTGACCCCCTTGTGTCATCCCCCTACGTCGGGTGGCCTGGACCACCCTGATTATAGGGCCTACTACTTTACTGTGCAATTGGCTCACCTCCATGAATGGATTGGGGACTCCCCGACAGCTGACCTCACTAGCTTCCATTGAGGATGTGTAGGCTTTGACTGACCCCCCCCATATAATCCCTATTGGGCACCAGAGTCACTAGAACTGTTCCGCCATTACTTAAGCAGGCTTTAGTGATCTGGAGCAATGAGAGTCCAGCCCAGCCCACTGGGTTGGTTGAGGATACTCCACTATGGGTTAATAGCACTTTACCAGAGCTGTATAAACTAAGAGTGTTTCCCTGATGGCAGGCTGCGGTCATTATTTCTCTGAGGCAATTATGTTCGGAGGGCGCCCTCAAATATTTTGCAGAGTTACAGATAGACTTTCACTTACCAAATAATTTATTCTATTCATACTTAGTTACGTCACTCCCTGATAGCACTGTTTGGTAGCGCCCATCTAGTCTTTGCTCCGGATTCCCTCCGCCTACTCCTTAAATGGGCGGGTTAACAAAGTTATACGCCAATGTATGTTCCATACTCACTCCTGATGACCTGCCTTGACTGCGACGGGGCTGGGAGCTGGACCTAGGACCTTTGACTGATGAGACCTGGACTTACATGCTTGACAGTGCTCATGAGGCCACCTCCTGCACTAGGTATAGGCAGGTTCAGCTGTATATTTTACGTAGAGAATATTACTCTCCCCACAGGTTGCATCAGATGGGTGCCTGATCCGACTCGAACTGCCCAAAATGTGGAGGTTGCTCCACTACTTTCTGGCACCTATTCTGGGGCTGCCTTGTGGTGGGAGACTTTTGGTCGCAGGTGGTGGAGTGTATTCAGGACACAGGTATAGACATTCCACTGTTGTACCTCAAAACTTGCATATTTGGTTGGGAGTTGATTTGTTGTTGGGGAGGTCTGCGACCAGATATGTCCTTAATATTTTCATACTAGATAAGGATGCAATCACTAGAGTGTGGATGGCACAGGAGGGGACGGACTTTGGTGCCTGGGTGACCTCGGTTAATGTAGCAGTGGGGGACGAAAGATTCACTTGTCAGTCCCAAAGCACCATGCCAAAATACTGCAAGGTATGGTCGAGATGGGCGAAGTCAAGGTACGCAGTTCGTTCTCGGGCAACAGTCATTGATCCTATTTATATACTGTTTAATCCCTAGCTGATACTGTGGAGTGTTCCATCTAAATCCACATAAGCGCGTGAGATATCATTAATAAACTCCCCTCACAGATGTATCCTCCTGGTTGTAATTAATATCACTACCTTTCCTATGTGGAAGAAGCTTGGGGACCCATGTATGTATAACATATTTCAGCAAATTCTTATAAAATGTCACTTGATATAACTTATGAGCCACGGAAGCATCTTATCGGTAATTGGGATATTTATAGTTGTTAAGATGCCTTTTATTGTAATGTGGATTGTAAATTTCTTTGGAATTACATCATGTATTTCTAGTTCTTTTGTTTTTTGTAATGTTTGTTTGGAAAAAAAAAAAAAATCAATAAAAATATTTTATTTAAAAAAAATAAAATAAAATTATATATATATATATATATATATATATATATATATATATATATATATATATATATATATATATATATATATATATATATATATATATATATATATATCAGGGTTGTCCCGCGGGCGGCATGCGCCCCAGCACGCCTGTAAATGTGGCCCAGAAGGAGTTTTGGTTGTGGAAAGGGGGCAGCGCTCTTAATGGAAAAAAAAATCCTGCAAAAGAAAAGAAACTACTTACCTTGCGGTCACGCGGTCACGTCAGCTGGTACTCCGGCTCCCTCCCTTGTCTCCTCCTCCGTGCGGCGCTCGCAGTGAATGTCGGGCGTAATGTCATCACGCCCAACATCCATTGCGGAGCGCAGCACAGAGGAGACACCCGCGAGAGAAGAACAATCAGCACCACAGAATTGGAGAAAAGAAGAGAAGAGGACAGGAGAACAAGCCGATTAAAAGGTAAATTAAGGGGGATTTTTTTTATTATTTCAAGGGACGCTGACAAGTGAATAAAAGTCACCTGGTCCTGGAGCATCATGGACCTTATCTCCCTGCTACATACTTCTACTTGTATTACTAATGGGGCATTATATATTATTCTCTTTGGCCTATTATAAGTTGTTATCCCTTAACTAACAGTGTTGTAATTATCAAAACAGGTCACAATTTGGGGTCAGAGTGGTATATATGTCAGGTACCACAGGCCTGGTCATTGCACCCTGATATACAATGCCTGGCTTAAATGATATTGCATCGAAACAATACAAAAAGTGATTATAGTATAATAACTAGAGATGATTTTTTGAACAGGGCAATTGAAAGGTAAGTATAGGGGGATTTGAAAAAAAAGTTGATATATATATATATCTCACTTTTTTTCTCATATATATATATTAACTATGTTTTCTATGGTTTTTTGGATGATCAGCTATCGTTATTGTTAGTGTATCTTATGTGCGGCCCAAACCAACTCGTTGTCTTCCAATGTGGCCCAGGGAAGCTAAAAGGTTGGACACCCCTGATATATATGATCAACATGCACTTTATAATCAATAAGCACCAAAATGTTCTTTAAAACGTTTCTAACTATGCATTACTAATTAAAATCCTTATTTTACTTGACCCTTTCGTTTTGTCTCATGAAATAAATCAGAAAATCCAGTACTAGTTGATTAGTCTCAGAACATGAAGGGCTCAATGAGGAAGAAGCGTTCCTAGCCAGTCATCACTTTGAGAGGAAAAAGTGTAAAGGTAAAAAAATAAATAAAAAAAATGGCGAGAAGATGAGAGAACAATCATCTCATTTATCTCATTCTGACAGCTTAGTATAAAGTATGAGGAAAACTGTAATATTTTACTGGTCGTCAGTCGAGATTAGCAAAATTTTTAAACCTGAAATATTCACCTCATTAGACATTTTACCCGATGGTAGTTAGCATATCGATGCTGACTACCCCGACACTACTTACCCTAACTTGGAGAGACCAAAGGGCAACGCGGTCATCGATTCTGTGAAGGGGGTAATGTAAGTATTACCCCTCTCTTCCCTATCCCTTTACACTTACCATACTCTACCACACTCTCACTCTTCCTCCCTCCTTCCTACTTGCATTCATCTCTTCCCCTAGCGTTCCCCTTACTCTATCTTTCCTCTCTGTGTCTCTAGTCAGTCTCCCCTTCCTCCTTAGATTGTAAGCTCTCGAGCAGGGCCCTCCATCCTCATGCCCTCTTCCTCCAGTTTACCTCTGCCCCCAGCCCCCCCTCTTTTCTCCTTTTCATCACTCGACTCCAGCTGCTCTCTTTCCTCTTCTCCCTTGCCTCTGCATCACCAGCATTGCTCGATCCTGCTAGTGGTACCACTGCCCACACTTGAAGGCTCAGGCTTAGCCTCCGTCTTTCACTCTCCACCTCGCTCCGTTCCTTCTGTTGACTGGTAGTCTCTTTTACCTCTTTGCCTTTGCACCTGCTCTCTATTGAGTTTGTAACTTTTGTACTTATTGCACTTTGTTATGCCTGTGTACCATGTACTATTACTCTGTACTGTTGTCCCTTGCTCAATGTACAGCACTGTGGACCCTTTGTGGCGCCTCATAAATAAAAGGATGATAATAATAATTTATAGTTATTCTACATGGAAGAATACAATTAAAAAATATTTATATATTTTTTCCTCCTATAGGAAAAACATTTTTACAATACCATGCATTTACTTGCTGTAAATTGTTTTGGAAAACAGGGACATATAAAACACGTACTCTAACACAAGGGGCGCTATGTTTGGTCTTTCGCTTCTGCAGGGAAACTAATAAAAATATCTCTTTGTACAAAAACAGACAGCAATCTGTTTTTGGTTTCATTTTGCACAATGTTCCTCCAAAATCACTTTCACAGTCAAAATAAAAACAATGTTGTACTTTTCTCTATCTGAAGCATATGTATGGGTTATTTTTAAAAGTGATGGGATGGGGGGGGTATGTTCTGGAATCGCACATCGGAAAGAACTATTGCTTATAGTAAGTATTGTTTCTCTAGTTCTTAGAGACAAAACTTTCTTCAATTGCTGTTAAAGCTTTATTCCTGAGGCTTAAAGTAAATGGTGTTGTTGGGTCACTGAATACTTAATAGTGTCTGACTGACGCCAATATCTAAAATGAATCTGATAGATGGCAGGACTTGAGGTCTTTTTAAGTTGGATGCTTTCTGTTCACCCTGCAGTAAGAGATCTTGACCTAGACATTATCTACCCTAAACAGATTGTACACACAAGAGTTAGAGAAAACACTTGACAGTGCATATATGAACCATACTTGTTTTCCCAATAGGAAGGTGCTAACTGGGGACAGGACAGCATGGTAATGGAATCAGGACACCGAACACAGCCAGGGACATGTCTGGACAGGCAATGCAGCAACTTAATCTAAAAATGAGCCATGGTCAATAAGGAGTAGTCGGGATAGAAATAATTAGTACAAACACAAGGATTGGACAAGTACAAGTTAACCTTTTGTTCAGTCACTGTTGCACAGATTTGAGCAGCTTAAAAAGACTGAATGGAGGATTTCAGCAGATGTGATTATCTGGATACTTCCCATGACATACAGGTGCACAAGTGTACAAAACGGCAAAAGAACTAGCGCACATGCCTGAAGAAGTGCAAATAACCCTGCAGATAGGTGCACAAGGATCAAATTCAAGGACAGTGACATTTAAGGTGCTACAACTATACTGAAAATTTGAATATAAACATAGGAAAAAAACAACACACATTTATTAAAATTGTAATTCCATGCTGTAATACATTTGCACCTTCTACAACAAGGTTGACCCTTCTCCAGTTACACCATAACCCAACCCTTGATGACATCAATACACGGTTTGCTTTTAGTTGCTACAAACATGAAATATTTAGGAACTCTATGGGGTAAATATTTTATACTGCAATTCTAGCAAAATCGACAACATTCAGCAACTACGCCAGACAAATTTAAAACAGCAATGTGTTTAAAAGCAAAACTAGCCTTTAAAACACAGGCTAACACATTTATCCCCAGATTTGCTCATGAATCCACTAAGAATGTGCCGTTATTCACGGACTATATTGAATAACAGCAGCAACATATTTCGTAAGGCCCATTGTCCTGGGAGCCTCAAGTGGATACTGTAGGAAAAATCACAGCATCTGGAGAAGTAGTCAGTGTAACAATACCACAATTGACTGTAATATAGTCCATCAGTCCATCACCAGATAGTCAAGTTCAGAACACTGACGAGCAGGGTTACCATCAGAAACCGTGGGGCCTAGTACAACTTAATATGGCAGGGCTTTCTCCTACCAATACATGCCCCCTCTGCACAATTCTTATCCATCTACCCCAGCTAATTCAGAGCAGGCTCGGCTCTGTACAAGCATTAGGTACATAGTGTCTCATCCTCCAGTACACAAGGTGCTCCCAAAAGACGGCCAGGAGACTCAGTCTCATAGCGAGCAATAGCATGTAGAATACTCAAGACATATCATTAATGTCCAGTTTAGTAATCACAGCTTACCCGATAACTATTTCCGATAACCAGACCATTTCTAGCTGCTGAGTGTCACCTTGTAAGAAACACACACGGAATTATTATAGATGGGTAAAGCATTATTTCCTACTTTAGCGAGTTCCAAACTATGCATAGAATGCCCTTGTACTGTTGGGTTGTCTCGCAACCTTAGTAGACAGATAATGATGCTGTGAAGATAGTTGTAGTTTGAAATCCTGACCCCCTGTTGTCATTGCAATGGGACAGTCAGCGATCGCCTCTGGTTTGAGTGTGGTTGGATTTTGTTCCCAGCCCCAAGAGCATTAAATACAGCATTTACTATATTTACTATATTATAAGTGGTGCTTACTAAACTTCATATTAAAGAGCTGACAATGGACAAGGGAGACTCTGGGTCTTCCCCGCAGCTCAGCGGTAAATAAGATCACTAACCATAGTGATCTTATACAACTGTAAAAGTGCAGTAAAGACATGGATCCAGTCACATTTGTCTCCTGTGGGTTGAAAAAAAGATGAATAATAAAAATAAAATTAAAAATATATAAAATTAGAATTTCTTACATAAGTTTAAAAAGTAGAGATGCTCAGGCCCGGTTCTCCGAGAACCGAGCCCACCCAAACTTAGCAGATCCGAGTACCGAGCCGGTGCTTTTGCGTGGCCTTGGAATTGAAAACAAGGCAAAACGTCATTGTTATGTCGTCGGACCTTGCAAATTTTAGATGCTATAAGTACCGCCCTCCAGGGCGATCCAGTGCCATTTCACAGAGACACAGAAGGGGTAGCACGGTTCTTGGAAGTCTCTAGGGCAGTTGGGCGGCGCCATAGCTAGAAAAGAAAGAGGTGGGGTAGCAATGTTCTTCAAAGTTTCCAGTGACATTCTACAGAGTTATAGCTCAAACAGGAGAGCTCCATTGTTAATTGTCATTGCGGAAATAAAAATAATAGGGCTGGCAGTGTTCTTCAAAATCTGCAATCACATTTTACTGTGTTATCAAAATTGATTCACAGCAGTACACAGAAGACCAGGAGCACCAAGCAGCTGCTGGCACCAGTCATGTTGATAGTAATCCCTCTACGTCATCTGCTAAAGCCTATGTTAAAGTGCATAGTGTTTTAAGTCAGGGGGAAAAAAAAAATGTAAAAACACCTGTAATCCAGGCAAAGTTATCTGTAGAAAAAAAAAAAATTGCCAACATGCCATACTACACACGCAGTGGCAAGGAAAGAATGAGGCCTTCGCCTTTCTCTGAGTGCTAGTTCTGCAACGGTCACTGAGGCATCTTCTTGTAAGGTCAGTCATGACCAAGCAAGACCTTGTCATTCTGACTACAAAAGTGGTGTCCAAATACTTTTACATGTAAAAGCCAAGCTAGAAGAAAACAGTAAGGCATTAGAGGAAAATGTATGTTCAGATTCAGAAATGACACAAATCCTTGAGGTCTCTATCCACAAGTGCCCTGTGTAAGCCTGACTTTTCTGATAGTGTACCCATAAAGAAGGCTCCTTTCAGCATTTCTGCAGATGTGTGCATGAGCAGCCCAAGTGTAGCCGGTGATACACAAATTGAGGATGCCACTTTGGAATTGCAACAGGATGAGGGGGATATTTGTGTAGCCGATGAGGACGCTAATGAGGATGTTGAGGAGGATGGTGTTTGTGTGATTCCTGCACCAGTGGAAGCAGCTCTTGCACGTGATATGAAGAAGGCCATTGTCATGCCTGGGCATAAAACCAAAAAATCCACTTATGTGTGGAATTATTTCCACCCAAATCCTGACAACAGTTGTCTAGCCATTTGTAGCGCTTGTAAAGCCACAGTAGAGGCAGGGACCTTAACAATCTAGGAACCTCATCCATTTTACACCATTTGAAGCGAGTTCATGGCAAGCTGTTGGGAAAATCGGAAACTTATGCTAAAAAAATAACAAGTAGTCAATCAGCAGCTAGGTCTCTTCTCTCAGCTAGATCCAGACACCTGCAATATTCACACACAACACCTGCATCCAAGTTGCTAAGTTGCTATCCAGGATTCCTCAGAAGAATTCTTCAGCATTAGTCCCACTGCTGTTGCTGGGGGTGGATCTTCAACCCAGAAGCAGACCAAAAAGAAGACTACTAGTAGACTACAACAATTGACTGTTAAGCAATCCTTTTGCAAGAGGAAGGAAGTATGAAAGCCGTCACCCAGTTGCAAAGTGGATCACAGACGCCATGGCGACTATGCTAGTATTAGACCTGCATCCAATATCCACTATTAATGCAGCTGGTTTTAGACAGTTATTTGAGGTCTTGTGTCCCCATTACCAAATTCCATCACGACACCATTTTACTAGAAAAGCTATACCTCTTCTCTACCAGCTGACAATCTGTTACAAAAACTAAGGGATGTCATTGCAACATGGCTTTTCCCGCTTGGACTCTCCTCAGGATATGTCATTTCTGATAACGCCACCAATATTGTAAGAGCATTACAGCTGGGTTAATTCCATCACATTCCCTATTTTGCTCACACAATAAACTTGGTGGTGCAGAGCTTTCTAAAAAATGACAGACGTCCAGGAGATTCTTTCTGTGAAACGTAAAATAACTGGACATTTTCCGAATTCGGCAACATCACGTAGGAGATTGCAGCAACTACAGGAGAAATTTAATTTGCCCTGCCATCAACTGAAACAAGAGGTGGTAACAAGGTGGAATTCCACCCCGTATAAGCTTCTGAGGATGGAGGAACAGCAAAAAAGCAGATCTAATGCCATTCCAGTTGTAATATCCATTCCTGTGTCTACATATGTTTGGCAGTTATTCAGGGATGAAAGGGAGGTATCCACAGAGGAGAAGGAGATTAAAGATGCAGCACGAGCAGACATGGTTTAATAATGTAGAGTTAATTGACAGCACTGTTAGGCATAAGGCAGCTAAGATATTGGTAGCTTATTTCGTGGGGGCCCAAACAAACCAAGCACTTCAGCCACAAAAGTGGCATTATTTGTCACTGGAGTGCTTGGTTTGTTAAACTGTACATATCCTTTTCAATATCTTACATAAGGTTGGGTGGGAGGGCCCAAGGACAATTCCATCTTGCACCACTTTTCTTTTCTGCCACTGCTGTGTGGCAATATTTCCTAGATGTGCTATGAATTGCCGTGTGTTTGTGTCGTTGCTCTTTCGCTTAGCATCCAGCCAGCTCAATGCAATCTTTGTCAGAGAGTAGATGAAATAATAATGTGACCTGTGAGGTGGTCAAAATTGACTGGAAATGACTGGAAATTAGTGTTATTGAGGTTAATAAAAATGTAGGCACAAAAAAAGAGCAGAATTATGTGATTTAACATATTTTAGCTATTTTTCTAAAAAATACAGATCCAAGACCAAAACACGCAAGGGCGGTTTTGCCAAAATCAAAACACGGGGGCCAGTGAACATCTCTATTAAAAAGCTGTTCCTGTCTCACCACAACCCAGTCCCCAGCACAGTATAACCACCATTAATATGATTGCCAATGATGCATTCTGCATGCATGTGGACCATTCTTATTCAAAACTGCATAAATATCACACATCATAAAGACCCAAACCCACAATTTTTATCCACCCACTCTGGCCTTACACCCCCTTGCCCCCCACGATTTGCACATGTGTACATTTGCAGTATACAATCAAAGAGGGGAAACTGTAAAAACACAAGACCTTTGTTCTATGCCCCCAATTCACTTACCTTGACGCCTGACTCCACATACCTGCGCAATGCGGCAGCTAACAGAAACTGATAGACTGGTAGTGTGCAGCGCAGTGATGCCGTTACCAGCAGCGTGCTCCCTGCCAATCAGTGACGGCACCCAGGGCTGCCAAGAGGAATTCAAGGCCCCGGTACAACAAATTCATGCCCCCCCCCCTTATAGTTGAGTATGCAAAAAAAAAAAATCAGGTGTGTGGCCACACGATTGGGGGCGTGACAATGCGCCATTGGGGCGTGGCTAGCCAATCAAAATCACTAGGTCCTGAATTCACTGTAGCATGACATTTGTCCAAGCACTCCTGACTTTCAGGACATCTAGCATGCTTGTGTAGTATAGGAAGAATGCGGTGTGTACAGAAAGAGTTCAGTCTTGGCCTGCGCTCACTGGGCTCACCAAACACTCACCAAACATTGGCATTGTCCCTACTAGAATCTATGCTGCTCTGTCCTACCTGTTCTTCTCACTTTACAACATGTGGCTGCTGGTTTCTTTAGTTGCGGCTTGTCCGGATCCTGGAATGTTGGAGGACCTATTTGGGGGAAAAAATGGTTACATTTAGAAAATTACAGCCAGCCCCACCGTTAAATCAATAGCATCCATAATTAATAATTAGGCCTTCCTCCAGCCCCAACATTAAAATAGTATTCCTATTACCCCGCAAACAAAATAGCAACCATTAACCACCATCTACCTCACACACACTACATTGCCAAAAGCTCCGTGCCATCACACACACATTACTGTGCTCCTTTATCATCACCATGCTATGCCCCCTTATGATCCCACTGCGCCCTCCATGCTGCCTTTGCGCCTTTCTTCATCCCCCTGTGCCATGCTGCCTTTGCCCGCTGCTTTCTTCATCCCCCTGTGCCATGCTGCCTTTGTCCCTCTTTTCTTCATCCCACTGTGCCATGTTGCCTTTGTCCCTCTTTTTTTTATCCCACTGTGCCAAGCTGCCTTTGTCCTTCTTTTCTTTATCCCCCTGTCCCATGCTGCCTTTGTCCCTCTTTTCTTTATCCCCCTGTGCCATGCTGCCTTTGTCCCTCTTTTCTTTATCCCCCTGTGCCATGCTGCTTTTGTCCCTCCTTTCTTTAACCCTACTGTGCCATGTTGCCCCCATTTTTAACCCCTCTGTGCCATGCCCCCCTCGTTTTTTATCCCTTCTGTGCAAAGCCCCCCTTGTTTTTTAACCCTTTTGTACAAAACCCTACCTCGTTTTTCAAACCCCTTTGTGCAAAGCCCCCCTCGTTTTTCAAACCCCTTTGTGCAAAGCCCCGCCCCCTCATTTTTCAAACCCCTTTGTGCAAAGCCCCGCCCCCTCATTTTTCAAACCCCTTTGTGCAAAGCCCCCCCTTGTTTTTTAACCCCTTTGTGCAAAGCCCCCCTTGTTTTTTAACCCCTTTGTGCAAAGCCCCCCCCGTTTCCTCCCTTTACTTACCTTTTCCTTTTCTTCACTCCTGGTCTTCTCTGCTGCTCTGTGCTCCATTGCTCCAGACTGACTGAATGCTGGGCGTGACATGATGATGTCACGCCCGGCATTCAGTCTGTGTGGCGCAGAGAGCAGCAGAGAGGAGGGACGCCGGCGCTGCGATCACGTGAGTATGTTTAGGTTTTTTTTTTTTTTTTAACTACCCAGCTCCCCCCACCAACGATCGAGCCCCCCCACCCCGCCGAAAAAAAAAAAAAAAAAAAGCAACAAGAAAAAAAAGCTTTGAAAAAAAAAATAAAAAATGAAAAAAAAAAACGTCGGCGCGAGGGCCCGACCTGGGCCCCCTGGCAGGCCCAGGCCCGGGCCCGGGTAATTGGTACCCGCTCCCCCCCCTCTCGGCGGCCCTGATGGCACCAACATATTAAGATGGTATGTGGAGTCAGCATTCAGACTGGGGGGCCTGGACAACTAGGGGGCCTGGACAGTCGGAGGGGTCTGTCCGGGCTCCTCACAGCTGTACCGGCTGTACCCCCCTGATGGGACCCTGCTGACGAGTGTGCAACATATTAGTACTACAACTGGCTGCAATATTGTTGACTATAGACCTAAAATACTCTAAGTAGTTGATCGATGGGTCTAGCTTAGCCAGCAGCTTGAAAGAGTCCTAGCTTCACACAGTATTTAGTGAACTGCAGCTTTGTGGCCACAATGGTACTTATATATAGATTATAGGGACCCTGAAAGCATATGTGAGCATTATCACTCATGTACATATATTTTTATTAATGCTGTTAAAGGGTCATAACATAGAGAGAGTTTAGGGGGTATATTTACTAAACTGCAGGTTTGAAAAAGTGGAGGTGTTGCTTAAAGAATCAGATTTTAGCTATTATTTTGAAGAATGTACTAAATAAATAACTAGTATCAGATTGGCTGCTATAGGCAACAGCTCCATTTTTTTCAAAACTGCAGTTTAGTAAATATAGGTCTTGCTCCATTTTGTAGTATTAAGTTCTGAATGGTTTGAACTGCACTTGTTGCTAGTTAACTGCAACATCAATGAAGCAGGTGTTTTATAAAGTTATGGGCATTGTGCTTTAAAGTGATGGTAATAACCAATACTGAATTTTAATTGTTTTCTAACCTTGTTTTGTCATAGTCACCCTACTTTCCTGTTAGTTCAATTTGTAAAGTAGACAATCTCACTGACACTTGTCAATTGAAAGTTAATGCCACATTTAATTTCTTAGCACAGACCCAATTATATTTTACCCATACCTACCCTCATCCATTCCTCTCCTATTGTTAATGCACCATTTTGTTTATCTCCCATACCACTTGCCTCTTATTATGGTGAGGCAGGTAGGGAGTTTCCAAGGTTAACCCATGGTGGGCCAACAAGCCTGCTCCCTGGAGAGAATCTGAAGAGACCTGGGTAGAAGCAAGATGTCAGGAGAAAGTGAATATTTGTTCACCAAGTTACACCTTTTGGGTTCCACCTGCCGAGGGGTTGCAAATACAAAATAGCAGCCCTTACATTGCAATCATATTACTCTGCAACGGTGCCCAGTTGTAAAATGTTGTATTTATAGCATTTTAGATATTGGTGCTCTTTAAATTGATTTCAATGCCTTGATATAAAATGGATACATTTTCCATGAATATTTCGCTCTTTCATCACGATTATCACCTCTGTAAGGTTGTGAATAATATCAGTTATACAAAACTAAACCAACTGTATTTCTCAATCTTGTAAGTTTTCAAAGTCAGCACAGATAACTTTTCCAGAGATACACCTGAGGAGATACAATCCTTGTCTCCTGAGCGGATTTAAGGGAGCCAAAAGGCAGCTTAATCGTGATGCTAGGGGATAAACACTCATGAAATTAGTTAAATCCACAGGGGGAAAAGACTAGGAGAAAACAACATTTTTCTTTAGCCAGAAAACTCAACATATGAAAGTAATCTGAAGTAGAAAAAACTGTGAAATGAATGATGATAAACAAGCAACAATGCATAAAATAGACTGATTCTCTGCAGTGTTAAGGTCAGAGCTGTCCCAGGGGAGAAAGATGTAATTTAAAGTTTCAAAATGTCAGCAGCAGCAATCTGTGTAGGCCAACACTGGATTTGGCTTTTAGAAAAATGAACTACATGGGATGGGCTGCTTTATTTATACTCCTTTAGATGCCTTACTTGATGTTGTTGATTTATCCATTTCAACAAAGCGAATTGAACTACTACATCTTACTTGTTACATCAAAGATTGAGACAAGTTTGCTGCAAGACGAACAGAATAATGCATTTTCAATGTGAGTGATGTTAAAGATTGCTCTGTCTTAAACTATTATGATGTTTAAAGGGATTGTAAGTTTTTGTTTTAGAATTTCTGCCACCTAAGACAGGTCTAGCTACATGTGGCCCTTTGACGAGTGTTCCCTCTGCCTCGCGGTATTCCTATTACTGGAACGCAGCCAGATGTACCGTATCAATGACAGCCAGGAGAAAGCAGTCAATGCTGCTGGATTCAACTAGTCCTAGATGATGAAAATAGCTAGGATTGGGGGTGGGGGGGTTAAACATGGCTCCAAAATGTCTCAACCACATCTCTTATTTAATATGGAGCTGTATTACTATTTATGTATAGGACCAGGAGTTTGAATCTTACACACATTACACACGGTCAGCACTAACCACTCTTAGCAGTCAGGAAGTGACTGTAGTCTGGTAACAGTGGAGGTAAATTGAAAAGGTGTTCTTAATTATTAAAGGTTATACCATTAGGGGAAAGCTTAAATGGTATCTGGACAGTACTTAGTTATAAAGACTATGTTCCGTTTTCATATTGTACAGGAAGATGAACTGCACTGTAAGCATATTCATGGACTCTCTGAGTTTTTCCATTTACACATAAAATCACTTCGTATTTGTGCACTAGATCAGTGGTTGGCAGCATGATATTTTGGTAGATCACCAAGTGTTGATGGATCCAGCAACCTGTACTGTCAGTGCAGGGCTCCTATGCAGTACAAATTAATATAACTGAGTAGTGTTGAGATTTAGTCAAAGCACAACTTATCGTATCAGAAAAAGTCAAGCAAGCTTTCCCATCCCCAGCTTGAAAACAAAATTTACTGCTGAATATTATGAATAATAAGTTTCAGGTTTAGTGATGTCAGTAGTGGTACCAGTTCAAACACTGCTCCCACGGAATAGGTATAATGTTGTCACTATTGGACAATGTGTACGTAAACAGTGGCGTCCGTTTTAGCACAAAAATAGATAAAGTACGTTAAGTCTAAATATAAGAGGCACATTCAATTTGGTGTCAGGAACGCGGTAACGTGCTGGAACGGGTTGCAAAAGGTAATCTGGGGCCCTGCATTAAGGCTGATATTCCTTCGTACCCCACAAGGAACCGCGTTATTGCAGTAGCGTATTACCTCATTACTGCGATCCGGCACCTAACTGAATAGGTCCCTAAATGTTATAGGAAAAAGCCAATATGAAAGGTCATAATGTATATAGTTTATGTTTTATGATAACTATACTGTATAAATACTAGTGAATTAATTTAATATACATCAGTGAAATGTGTTAATGTGGTTTTCAACTGTTATGTAGTTATACATTTATGTGTGGTTAAATTTGTTGGTACCCTTACAGCTCATTGAAACAATGATTCATTCCTTCTGAAAAGTGACAAAGCACAACAAAAAAATTTACCCAAACAGAAAAGTATTTTTTATTCAAATTGCAAGTAAGTGAACCAAGTGTGTGTATTTTTTCTAAACACCGCCAAGTACTTCTTTTTGGTTCTTGCTTTGGCATTAAACCACCTTTGCAAAACAGCATCCTCTTGAATAAAATGCACAATATATATAGGAATAATATGGGGAGCCCAACAAGGGATACTATTTCGAAAATTAGACCATTTGCCACTTCATACGAGTGCACCCCTGTGTTCCATGATGCCAGTATGGGGGAGATCTGGGCATTATAACCCTCATCACCAGACAATAACTGATAAAGGATGGGTAGCTACTAAAGGGATGGGACTATGACATGATGGTCCTCATAGTTCCTTAGAGCCAGGATGGGCCATCACCTCTGTAGTAACACATTCTGCCTCTGCCCCCTATAGCAACACAATTTCTGATCTCTGTTTTCTAAAAGCACTATACATATTCTACAAACATATTTTAAATGAAAACATCCTCTTATTATTATCCTTTATATATATATAGTACAGACATAATATGCAGAGCTCCCAGCATCAGCAAAGATGGCAAAAAACAACAAAAATACCTTGACTGGTGTACTGCAAACAGTAAGTGAAATAATGATTGTCCTGTTATCTTGCTATGCAGCTGCTATTTAAGAATGTTATATTCCCAAAACATGGCCCTGGGTGGCATGACAACGAAAGAACATTTAACAATCAATTAAATTATTGCTTGAACAAAACCCAACACTTGCACACATACACATGATACGACATATACGCAACACATGGATAGGCAAAGTTTAGTTTCAAACACCGGATACCAACCAGATAGATGATAATGATAATATTATTATATTTATAAAAGGCAGCACAGAGCTTCTGCGGCATAGGAGGCTGGAACATAAGGATACAGTAAAATAATAAATGTAGAGAATTATAGATGCAACAAACAGAACAAATCGCATGGTATATAAAAACAATGCAGCATAAGACAAAACTACGGCAGCGAGAAGGACGGACAGTCGGTAGACATGAGACATAGGTTAGAGAACCCTGACTGAGAGAGTTTACAATCTAAAGGGGGTTAAGGACAAATAAAATGAGAAAATATAAACATTAGGCAAACTGGGATTCACTACTGTGCAGAGGTCTGCAAGGTACTGAGGCCATGATGTGCAGGGGTCAAGGTGGTAAACAGTCCTGGGTGCTACAGATGGTGCAGAGGGCTATTTGGGCAGCATCTTGGATGGTGCAGAGAACATGATGGTGTCTGAGCTGTCAAATGACGCGTTTTGCGTCATTACGTCATGGGGCGGGGCCGAAATTATGCGATTTCTGAGCCCCGCCCCCCGCACGCCCACCTGCCACAGAGAGCCTCCCGGACACCAACTGAAAAAAGTTGGTAAGTATGATGTAAAATATGAACACTAGTCTTGCAACATTTATTTATTGAGTCCAGAGCACCTTCTATATTGTGGTTGCCCATCTATAGGTATTTTGTGAATAATACTTTTGTGATACTCACTTAATATATATTTTGATGTCAGCTACAGTCAGAGTTTTGTGTTTTTGATTTATATATTTTTTTTAAAAAAATAACATTGTATTACTGTTTTGCATATCAGCACTTTCACCCATCTTCTTACTCTATGTTGCCGTTTGATACAGGTTTCAATATCCTGTTTTTTTATAGCAGCAGATTGCACAGGCACTCTTTAAGGTTTATTATTAATGTTTAGAGCTTGGTTTTCTTTATTATTTTATATAGGTAGTGTAATAGTCCGGGTGGTGGAGATAGAGATATGACAGTGGCAATGTAGGCAAAACAACAGCGAGGCAATATTTTGGCACAGCAATGTTAATGGTAGAGTTAAGAGCAGTAAATACAAAGGCAATGGGAAAATAGTGTGTGGGGGGGGGTTACTGGTGTAAGGAGAGGAGTGATGTGGTGAGAAAGTAGAGCATATTTGCCAACCTTTCCAAATTGGTTGCCGGGAGATCCAGGGTGAGGGGTTGGGGGGGCGGGGTTGGAGGTGGAGGCGTAAGGTCGGGGCTTAGCAAATTGCATCATTTTGTCCCCGTCCCTGTGATGCAATAACGCAGACGTGTCATTTTACCGCTGGGGTAGGCCAAAATTACGCGAAACCCTAAAAATCGCTTTATGGAGGCTCCAAATCCTGCCCACTTCTCTAGGAAGTGGGCAGATGCAGGAGAATATCCTACTCTCCCGTGAGTCTGGAAAACCTACCCGGAATTCGGGAGTCTCCCGTACATGTGAGTGAGGGCAAGTATGAAGTAGAGGTGAGAGCAGGGCCGGATTTACCGCTAGCCAACCTAGGCACCTGCCTAGAGGGGGATAAGAAGAAGGAAAAAAAAATTGTGGCCCCTCCCCCACCGCGGGGGAGAGGGGCTGCTTCAGCTTAGCTACCTTCACAGGTCACTCTGACATCACAGGTTCATGTGGCAGCGGTCACATGGTACACAGTGTTAGGCGGGCTGCGCTGGATCTCTATGGTAGTCAGTGTGCAGGAGCTGCAGTTGTTCCTGGAGTCACAGATAAAGGTAAGAAGAAGGGGTACTGTGATGGAGAGCTAGTGTGTGTGAGATTGAAGCTGCAGTGTAAGAGGGGGGCATGTGTGAAGGTGCTGGGCAGAGAGGGGGCGAAGGTGCTGGGCACAGAGAGGGGGCATGTGTGAAGGTGCTGGGCACAGGGAGGGGGCATGTGTGAAGGTGCTGGGCACAGAAAGGGGGCATGTGTGAAGGTGCTGGGCACAGAAAGGGGGCATGTGTGAAGGTGCTGGGCACAGAAAGGGGGCATGTGTGAAGGTGCTGGGCACAGAAAGGGGGCATGTGTGAAGGTGCTGGGCACAGAAAGGGGGCATGTGTGAAGGTGCTGGGCACAGAAAGGGGGCATGTGTGAAGGTGCTGGGCAGAGAGGGGGCGAAGGTGCTGGGCACAGAGGGGGCATGTGTGAAGGTGCTGGGCACAGAAAGGGCATGTGTGAAGGTGCTGGGCACAGAAAGGGCATGTGTGAAGGTGCTGGGCACAGAAAGGGCATGTGTGAAGGTGCTGGACACAGAAAGGGCATGTGTGAAGGTGCTGGGCACAGAAAGGGCATGTGTGAAGGTGCTGGGCAGAGAGGGGGCATGTGTGACGGTGCTGAGCAGAGAGGGGGCATGTGTGAAGGTGCTGAGCAGAGAGGGGGCATGTGTGAAGGTGCTGAGCAGAGAGGGGGTGAAGGTGCTGGGCACAGAAAGGGCATGTGTGAAGGTGCTGGGCAGTAAGGGCACAGTGTGATGAGAAAGACAATAATGAGGGGGCCGCATGGTGATGCAGGAGGAGCAGTGTGATGTGCAGTGGCACATAGCTTACCCTTCTACTTATCTATAGGAGTATATGCCACGCTAAAATATAGTGCTATGGATTGTTTCAGGGGGGGCCTCCAAGCCAATATCTTGCCTAGGGCCCCATGAGGTCTAAATCCGGCTCTGGGTGAGAGAGTTTGTGGAAAGCAGAAGTAACAAGTGGTACAAAGGGTAGGAGTCCGAGAGAGCTGGAGTTGAACAACCTCAATGGTGAGAGTGAAGCAGGGACATAAAGAGAGAAAATATATAATTACCAGGTTACAATGTCCAGAACAGTGAAATAAGAAGCGCAGTGGCAGCTGCAGCAAGTGAATTTAGTTATTGGCAGGCATGACAGGTTGTTCCCTGTTTGTTCAGTTGTGTTGTTTAATTGTGCATTCCTAACACTTTAAGAGAAAACACTTAGTGGCAGATTCAATACGGCACAAGGTAACACAATGTGTCTCCAGACACTTCCGCTCATATCTACAGCAATACGCGCATCTGAAGATCGAGACGACGTTCAGCGGCACCTCACACTGATCTGAACCTGCGCCTTAGTGTAGGAAACCCCAACACATCCCCCCTTAGACTGAATACTGAAAAATAGGTTCTAAATTATGCTCCACTGAGCAGCAGCCCAACGCAGGTTAGAACTATAGATATACAATTAATATGCTCTTCCAATTTTTCTCTTAATACACTGCTCAACACTGTTTAACCATACTTGCCAACTCTCCCGGAATGTCCGGGAGACTCCCGCATTTTGCGAGAGTCTCCCGGACTCCCGGGCGAGTGTGGCAATCTCCCGAATTCTGCCCACTTCACTAGGAAGTGCCCCACTTCCTAGTGAAGTGGGCAGAATTAGATCCCAAACGCTGCGATTCCAAGTGAATCGCGCATTTAGCCCCGTCCCCCGCTGTCAAATGACGCGATTTGCGTCATTACGTCGTGGGGGCGGGGCCAACATGACGCAATTTCGGTGCCCCGCCCCCCGCACGCCCACCTGCTACAGAGAGTCTCCCGGACACCAACTTAAAAAAGTTGGTAAGTATGTGTTTAACTCAATTCCTGATATTAAAGGGGAAATATAAGACTTAGGTGATAAAAAATATCCCCACAATCATTACTCGAAGTGGGGTGGTATCTGCCAGAATGACATACCGATACATCTTCTCCCCACTTCATTTTAATCTGCACACATACTCCGATATATAAAATAATATGCCATTTTATACTTATTCTCCATACTTTTAAATTAAACCTTAAGCTTTTCTTTTTAAAATAGGAAAATAGACTAAACATCTAGTTGTACTACCATTTTATTTTAAGTAATGCCAGATTATAATTGGATCTAGAATCTGAAGTCATAGATGCAAGTTCTGCAATGCAATATTATTGGATGGCCAATATGTTTCTATATGCTATAGGATCCCTTAAGCAGTAAGGCTTCAAAAAAGTGAAATAAATGCAGTGTAATGGTACTTACAGTAGTGTGCTAAAAAGGCTGCAGCTCTATCTTTTGGTTGTCAATTATTCAGGATAAAATCAGCACGAAACTAGAATGATAAAAAGGAAATAAAGAAATTAATATATTTTAAAAACTTTGATCCCAACAGACTAATCACATTTGATCTTGCTAAATTTGCAGAGTAACATGAAAGGGGCAGGCACACTAAGTAACAGGGCAGCAAGTCCAACATTTACTAAGTGTAAATTAATTAGAAGCTAATTGGACTCATCCGTGTTTCACACCATTGTATTGACCAATTAACAAACAGGCATATTTAGAGCAAAGAGGCAATATTGGATTATTTTTAAGAAAGTGAAACACATTGATAACAAATTATATTTTCATATGGATACACAATTATATGACGCTATATCCAAATATAAAAAAAGAGTTTGTACACACGGGCAATGCATGTTTTTAAAGCCAGATAACACTCATATTATTTTATATATTAAGTGAATGAGACAATAAACACTTTATTGCTTCAGTTTCAGGGTGGACTGCAATGTTCACAAGTGTTAATGCTCTGTACAATATTATGAAGTTCTGTGGAAACACTGGACAACTTTATTATGTGCTACTTGTACATGTAGAATTTGATATTGCAATTGTACTTGTACATTTTATTAGGTTTAATTAGTATTCATATAACTAGCACGCTGACTATCCACCTCTGCAGAACTTGTGGCACCATATAAATAAATGATGATGTTGATGAATTTATAATTTTTTTGGTTTCCAAGTATTTTAATCATTTCCATTTCTGAAAACAGGTGTACTTATATGTATTTTGTATAATCATCAATTAAATAATAAAAAAAAAAATTCAATATACTTGTATAAAATATTCAGATCCCACAAATTTATTTTTTTTTATCCTTTTTTGTGTTCTTTACTTTGTTCTTAGAATTATTGGTTGCAATTTTTTGGATCTCTCCTTCAAATTCACTGGCTTACCAACGATCTCTATACAAACTGAGTTTCAAGCTTGAAGTGATCTATTTATCAATAAAAGGTAGTAATAATAATAATAATAATAATAATAATAATAATAATAATATGATTATTAATAATAATTTCTAAGCAGCAATATAAAATAATTTTTTGACCTATTTAACTACAAAATTTCACCATGTCAGCTTCCCAGCAATACTTGAAACAACTGCACCTCAACTTCCAGTTCCACTTTCGAGTTAAAAAAATAAAATATAATTTAATAAAAAAATTGTCAAATAGGCAATAGTCTTCATTAGCTAGGAGGGTTTGTTAAAGAGGGACAAGCCCTAATTCCTGCAAAAATATTTTCACCGGATTTAGAGCTTTTCTTGCTTTCAAAACAAACCCCTTAAGAAGAATTAAAGTGACAGTGTTATTCCTGAGAACAATGCGGCCCACACACTATTACCATTAAAATTACCATACTAATGCAGATTTTAGCTTGCGGCACACAGAGCTGCAAGCAAAAATCAGCATTGAAATTACCGTACTAATGGTAATATTGCGCAATATTACCGTAGTAACTAATAGGACGCAGGCCGCCATGTTCTCACGAACAACGCGGTCAATTGAATTCCCCTCTTAATGTTACAGTAAATTTAATGCTCTGCAGGCTGTGGCCAGTATAGCAATTGTATTACAATCTGTGTCCCCTTTTTCCAATTTGTCACTTGTGTAAGAAACATGCAATCTTACATTAAAAATATTGTTTTTAAATATTGTGTTCTGCACCAGAATTTGAAAACTGTGTGTATATTTAAAGTAAAGATGTTTGGTGTTCCAATACTTGAGAAACTTCTGTGGATTACATGTCTTTGTTCTTACTAGTATCTGTTGTTCATAACGAAAAAAAGGCAAATGCATTTTTGTATAAGTTATAAGAATCTTGATCATCACATGTGTTTTTGCCACCATCAGCATTAAGAGTTAAATAAGAGTTAGTCGACAGGCTTTCAAGCAAATCACAACTAGAAATAAGTAGTTGTACAGCCAATCACAATGTTTTCCAGAAAGGAGCATTAGTTACAAAGAATTCAAATATTGGCCTCCACTGTGGATAGAATTCAAATATCAATGAATGGTTAGTTTTAACTGTAGTGATTTAAAAAGAGACAGATGAATTCTCTATTGGAAACAAATTCTAAGCAAGGCTTATGTGCCTAAATACATTTCAATTCTTAATACTTTATTATTTCATATTGGAAATTCAATAATGACTGGTTTTGATGATGCCCAACATCATTAGCCTACAAAATCTTAAAATTAAAAAAACTTGTTTGCTTAATTATATCAAGGTATCAAAACACACCTATTGCATATTATAAATGGATACTATATTTGATTAAACAGCTAACAAACCAGCAGAAAATGTATTGTTTAGGTAAAAATGTGTAGCAAAAAACATGTTTTTACTATTATTGTTCAATTCCCGACCATGGCCTTTATCTGCGAGGAGTTTGTATGTTCTCCCCGTGTTTGCGTGGGTTTCCTCCAGCTGCTCTGGTTTCCTCCCACACTCCAAAAAACATACTGGTAAGTTAATTGGCTGCTTACAAAAATTGACCCTAGTCTGTGTGTGTGTTGTGTGTGTGTGGTGTGTGTGTGGTGTGTGTGTGGTGTGTGTGTGGTGTGTGTGTGGTGTGTGTGTGGTGTGTGTGTTAGGGAATTTAGACTGTAAGCCCCAATGGGGCAGGGACTGATGTGAGTGAGTTCTCTGTACAGCGCTGTGGAATTAGTGGCGCTATATAAATAAATGGTAATATTATTATTATTATTAATATTATTAATAATATTATTGCAGTACAGTGTTAGCCAGAAATTTTTTTCTGTAAACTTGCCTGATGAAGGGGCCTCTGTGATCTGAAAACTAGCAAATATAATATTTTTTTCTTGGATAGCCAATAAAGGTATCACTCCTAGAATACTTTTGTCTTTTTTGACACAAAAAGTATTTAACATCACATATATTGTTTAGGAAAAAAGTCAGGGAATATATCACAGCTATCCATACCATCGATGTATTGTACATTGGCCTCTAATAGGTCAGTCACGTTGGATTAATATTAAATGGGTTGGCCAGATCAATAATAAGCACTGTGGCTCCACCCTGACCAATCAAAATCAGATCTAGCAGTATTGAAACAGATTAGTCAACTCACTGTTCATTTTTCGCCCATGGTAGTGAACGGAAGAAAAAGAACTGCCACCTACACTGTGGAAGCCAGTTACTCAGTCTGGTATATTAATGCCCAGGTCTGTCATCCATGCATACGGCCAAACTACATACACAGTCAGCTATTAGTCAATTAGGTGAAATAGGTTGACAATAATAAAACCGACCATATGTGGGCATTGTGGTTTGTACTGTATATTATTTTAGTGCATTGTGAGCATTTAGAACATCGGTACACTTGTGCCTATCTCTATTAAACTTCAATGTCTCTCTTTTGCCAGGTATTGTACTGTATAATCCTTTGTAATACAATCCTTTTATAGTTTCTGACATTCGTACTGACCATTTTATTATAAACCAAAGGTCAGCAGATAGAGAGGAAAATTGCTTACAGTACATTTACGCAGATTGTATTGAATGTGTCTTGGTGCAGATCTACAAGTTCACCCACCCTCAATAGTTCAGGTCAAAGCACAATCAAGTTTTTCTCTTCGCTCATTTTTTAAATGCTGAGTTTTTTCTGCTTTGCAGCAAGTTTGACATAAAAGGTGTAAAAGTCAATCATCATGGGAGCCAAAAGCATTTATGAAAAGAGATTATGTGACCAGGTTGTTTGTGGTGCATGTTCGCAGTGCCAATGTGTCATACCTTCTCTGACAGGACTCCCTCTAGGGAAGCGGCTTCCTCTACTGCTTTCTGTATTTTGGCTGCATACACATTTCTGTTATAGCTCTTGCTGCATAATGCAAATGATACAATGTCAAACTTAAAAAGAACACATAAAATTGACAAAGTACAGAACAGCATCGTGACTGTAATAAACATAAAAGTTTTTTTTAATAATAAATACAAATGATATGTTGCCAGGCCTGAATAGTTTAATGGCCTAGGGAGCGGTGGTAATCATATTAAGAGCAGAGGTGTCTGGCAGTACAGTTTCTTGTCATCGAGACTTGGATTCCTTTAAATTTAAAGTGACAATGTCGGGTTAAGTGTTTATACACTTAACCTGCGGTGGCTTGACATTGGCGCTTTAAATTTAAAGGAATCCAAGTCGTGAGGACAAGAAAATACTGCCGGACACATCTTCATTAGAAATGACTTGCGGTCAGCATTGTGGTGCATCGCTTCGTTGCGGAGTCGCTGTAAAGGTTAGTCTATCAATAGTCACATAGCTTTTTAACACTTTCGTCTTTTTTTTGTAGGGCAACTATGTGTCGGGTTTCTCAATATCGAAAAACTGTACGCCACCCCTAGGGAGGTGAGGTTTCAGGGACAGGATAATGGAAAATTTGTATCACATTTTTGTTGAACGTCTGCCTAATAATCAATTTAGTTACACCTAGAATATATTTAATTATTGCATTCACATGGTGTATGGGAAGGAAAAGATTGGGGCCACTGGGCTCAATGGCCATGACATGCCTGTCTACTTTCCTGGAATGTATTGGAGACTCTTGTACAACCAGAGAGAGTAATGTATGCTGTTGCAGCATTGCGATAATGACATGTCGCCATGGGGCGGGGGGTGGGATTGTCCAGGCCAAAATGACGCCATTTGCTGTGCCACAACCGCCAGGGGGTCCAGCACAGCAGTACAAGCATCATGAAATTTTAATTCAGGTGTTATCATAGCAGATGATCCATGGATTTGTTTCCACAGTGAAACACATCTGTATAGAAATGAATGGGGCGTTTTCTAGAGTACATAACGCACAGACAAATTGTCAGGGGAGCAAGATTGTATTTATTTTTTTATCTTTAGAAAGAGACAACTATACAAACACAGTCATAGTTGTGAACATGTGAAAACCACTAGGACCTGAATCCATGGACCAGACTACGCCATGTATGACAAACATAGCCTCTGTAGTTTACAAAGCATTAGGTGTGCATGTTAGGACAGGCCGCAACAATCCACCACATTCACTAGCTCATTCTGTCCTGACCAGTTGAATTGGAATGTGTGCTAGGAGTGCTCCAACAGCTCAGTTCAGGTTCTGGCTGGGGGTAAACAGAGGCTGTCCCAGGTTGGGATACCTAATTGATACATGAGGGGCAGGGCATACAGAAAGGGGTTGGGCAAATAAGGATAGCCGCTTTAATATCATGATACAAACTGTGTGAAAACAATGTAACAATTGCAGCCAGATAGAGATAAACAAATGTGACTTAATTTAATCCATAATACAATTAGAAATTTAGGGGTCTATTTATCAATTCCCACCAGATTTCGACACTAAGTCACATTTTTCATTGTCTCTTATTGCAGAGATGAAATCAAATCTAGATTTGCTGCTATTTATGAAGTGTTTCAAGGACAGCACTGTTGAAAAGTGTTTGTCTTGGCAAAGTCTTTCTCCTGGAGAGATAAACCATGGTGATCATGGACATTGGAGGTTAAGTTACCACTTCCATCCAAGCACCTCAAAAGTATACAACACCAGATTGTCTGCTGCTGTAAATGCGACTATCAGACCCTAATCATGTGGAATTTCAGTAATCTAGATTACAAGGACTAACAGTGGCAAAGAGGAGGCAGCCAGGATAAGATAGACTTGGGCAGCAAGAGCAACAGTGATGATTCCCAACAAGATCATCCGGGGCATTGCAGAGGACCTGCAGCAGTGGCACTGATCAACCAGACTCTGGTAGGTGCTAGCATGGCACTGTACGTTTTAAATTGCTGCCTGTGCACCTTCGGTGCCAGACGTGCAAGAGCCCCAGTGCATATTGCAGCCCTGTTTTCATAAAAAAAAAACAAAAAAAAAAAAACATAGTAAATCTGCCACTGGATCTTGGAAAAAAAACACAGGGACTCCTATAACACTCAGCTTTGACACAAGCTGACATTACTGGGTGCAGATCAGGAAGTGTCAGGTGGGGGAGTCATCTTGTGGTTGAAATCCGCTATAGCAGCAGAGGTTTGATCTGCATCCTATTGGTATTCAGTAAGAGTGCAATCAACAGATGAAGGGGCCTCCAGTAGTGTAACATACTGCACCTTGTGTGCTCTCAGGGGTTACCAAGAACGCATTTACAGGTCTGGTTGTCGTATACAGTGTTTCTAGTCCTTCTCCCACTCCACAATAGGAGCACACGTTTTATATCCACATCAGGCAGATCATTTACACACATGCAAATACAGTGGTAACGCCATCCACAGATTAACTTTTTTTAAGAATGTTAAATTGTCTCTTTTCTCCGTCCCCATAGAGCTCTATGAGGATGAGGTTGCTTGACGTAAACTGGGTTAACACAGATTTCTCTGAGCCTTAACCCTTTGATAAATTAAGAGAAGCAGTAAAAGCCTTTCACTGCTTAACAGACCCCTTAATTCCCATTGCTCACATTTTTTTTTTATCAAACAAACCAATAGATTGTAGTATAATGTGCACTATACCCCATACTGCTTACAACTTCTCTTCAAAACATCATAGAAAGTGATAAAGTGCCCAATGTCAACTCCATCCAAGAATCTACCCTACAGTAGAAGCTCCCTGTGCAGACACCACTCAATGCCCCCAAATAAGCACCATTATCATTTGATAATCTCTCTTCATTCTTACCACGGTTAGCTGAATACCAGAAGTCTATTATTTTCTAGAGATGACTGTAAAACATAGTTTAGTTTAATTGCTGAGAGACTAATTAAAGAACAATTAAAGAACAATCTCACTCAAAACTGAAGATGTAATTTGAAATGAAGTCTAACGATATAAGCTAAAAAAAAATGTACTTATCATGGAAATGTTTGCTGGTTTGCCAAAGTACTTACCCTTTAGCTGTAAAGTTCCCTCACCAAATTAGTCTCTGGTACATACTGTTCTGTTTCAAGTAAGCTGAGCATGTGTTGATGCTTTTCTCATGTGAATCTTACATCCACATGAAACAAACAGTCACAGAGATGTACGGCGTGGGACCAGTAACTGTATTCACCCCCAAGATACACCCACATAAACCATGGACCAAGCACTGATCTCCAGAGATTATATAATTAATTGATCAAAGTCCACAAGATCTTCTTGAAGATATAGGAAAATTCAATGCAAATATGAGAAAATATTATTGAAAAACACCAGGGAAAGGATATAAAAAGATGTAAAAAAAATTTTTTATATCCATGATGGTCTTGACAAGAGAGGAGTATAGCACAACTGTGAAATTGTCTAGAACTGGCCTCCTCAAAAACGGAGCATCTGTACGAGAAGGGCACTTGGTTGGAAGACCACCAGGAGGCCAATGGCAACTCTGACCTGCACATCAGAACAAGGGCACCATGCTTATGAGGAATAGTGACTTGGACATTATGCAATGGAGAATCTTATCTGCTTCAAAGACTGAATATCTTGTCAAAATAGAGGGCAAATGAATGAGTACAGTCTGCAAGAGGACGTGGAAGGTTCATATTTCAGCAGCACAATAACCCAAAGCATTCAGCAAACACGATCTTAATCCCCAAAAGAAATGTGTGTTAAAAAAAATGCTGTGCACCAATGACATAACATCCATCCTCATGGAGGTTGACCGGTATTTCGAAGAACAATTGGCAAGACGTGCAAAGCTGGTACAGACTCCTATAAACTTGCAGCTGTAATTGCAGCTAAAGGGTGCTTTTAACACATATTAAAAACAAAAACAAAGAACGGGGTAGGGGGGGTTCAACAGTTATGTAATGAATTACAGGATGATTTCTTATTTGCAATTAAGAAAAGATTTAGAATTAATTTATTGGACATTAGTGTATTGTGTGTTCATTGGTTCATTTTGATTGTTTTATACAAGAAAAAAAAATGTGAAATCCTTTTTTCTTCTTTCAAATTATATAAACCCACATATACATACATTAGAATACAAAATTCATACACTACATGCAAGTAAAATACAAGCATGCTTGTAAGCAGAGCATACAGATACAGCACAGCTGCAAATTCTAATTAATAAAACTGCTGATCTTCTAAAACACAGCCAAGCATCATCATTATAGCAAAGCTCAAAAATGGGTCAACTGCAAATCTCCAAACTAATGGCTCAAAATATAACCATACATCTGTAGTTATGGGTCAAAAACTGCCATAACTACTGCAACTAGATGTTCTACAACAGCCAATTTTTACGATTTTTAATAGGTGTTAAAAAGTCAGCAGACTTCAATAGACTGACAGATGAGTTCATGCACAACTTGGACTTGTAGAGTAATTCACAGAGATTAAAAAAAAATGTTTAGAGAATCAATGACCCTTAAAGGACAGCCAATCATCTATAACGGGCAAGTTCACACCATTAAATTTTGTTCCTGTAGATTTATTTTCCAATGATCTAACGGAGTCTAAATGTCTACCTTGCACAATAAATGAGTATGTCTTTACTCAGAGATTACAACACAACTATTGCTAGAAATGATATTTCTGTGCATATTTGCATTTGTGTGCTGTGATAACTCTATTAAGTTCTAATAATATATCGCCCAATAAGATTTCAATAAGGTTCATCTCTCGAAAATAAATTTTACATAGAATGTTAAACCAGTTTCACACAAGCTAATCCTGCCCAATGTCGACTACAATATTACAGCAAATATAGCCAGCAATACACAACTTCACTTCTACCTCAGACATAGGAGTGGTGATCTATCCAATCAGGTAATATTTTTTTTTTTTTTGGAATAGGAACTGCAGTTATCAAATGCAGCATTCACAGCATAACTCTGTTATTCCAGAAAAAAAAAATCCAAAGGATTTTTGTAGGAGAAAAAGGTTAATAGTTCTCAGAATTTCTTAGTTATCTCTGAGCAAACAGATAAGAAGCAGTTATTTAGATTAGGAGTTCTAGGTAACTTATGTATATTTTTCAAAATAAAATTACAAACCTTACAATAGCGTCTTTGCAGTATATATCAAATACTTTGATTATGACATGGCAGAAAACAGAGAAGCGCAATAACTACAATAAGACACACAAGCACAACAAAATCAATTGCTTTAATACTTTTATCTCAATTTATTCTAGCACCATCATTATGGATTTTCTTCCAGTGAAATACCTTCATGGTGTATGAATATTTCCCAGTGTTTGAGCATAGTGTAAGAATCACTCATTTAGAGACCTATCCACTATGATGCGGTGAGAACAGAGATTTTCTATTACTGCTGCAAATTGATACTCGGCTGTCCTGTGATACTGGCTGGCAGTGGTAAAAGTACTCTTACTGCTTTGCCAGCCAGTCTTGGGCTTTGCTGATTCAGACATGCACAGTGGAGCAGGAAGCCCTGACTGTACAGGAAGCCTATGAAAGATCAGTGTAGTAATTCTCTGTGGAAATCCCCTCTGTCCTCTGGGCCTGTCCCACAGTGGGCTACCTTGGCCTGGGCCACCTACTTTTTTCTCCCTTTAAAAATGTTCCTACTATGCAAACTTTAAATCAACAGGAATATTCATCTCATTGGTGTTTCCAAAGGTGCAATCAACTCAACTAAAATGAATAAGTGCACTGGCTGGTTGAACCAGAAGTAGTTCAACTAAGCACTGGCAGGATCTCCACTGGCCTTCCTGCAAAGTGGGCAGGATTGTAACACGATTAGCTGGGAAATGTGCCATCAAGATCCCGCACCCCGCTGAGGGAGGATCAAATTGCGTTGTTGCACAGTAGGTGTCAGGGCGGAGATGACGCAAACTGCGTTGTCATACCCTGCACACTTGCCCTTTGGACCTCTCAGAGTGGACATAAACAAACAGTGGGCAAGTATGCCTCTCACAAGTCATTTGATGAGTTGAAGGGAGAAGCTCTATATCTTTGTGGATGTGAGCTTAGGTCATACTTACCAACTTTTTAAAGTTAGTCTGTAGGAGATCTGGGTGGGAGGTGGACATGCGGGGGCGGGACTAGATGAATTGCATCATTTGGCCCCACCCCCATGATGCAAATGCATCATTTTACCAAATTATGCAATTCCATAATTTGAAGCCTCTATTATGCGATTCCAGGGGAATTGCATAAAGGAGGCTTCAAATCTGCCTACTTCACTAGGAAGTGGGCAGATGCGGGAGGATGCCTTCCTCTCCCAGGATTTTGGGAGACCAATGGCTTAGGTGTTCTAACATATCTTAATTATGATTTTAATAAATTATTTTCAATAAATATGTACTACAAAAATGACATGAATACTCATACTAATAGGAGTAGTACTCCCATAAAGTATCATTCATAATGCTTAACTGTGAAGGAAATATACCTGGATATTAGGAATACATTTGCATCCTTCTTTGTCTTTTATCACACACACACACACACACACATCAAACATTATATTGGACAGGAAGCCGTTTAATTTTGGTTTTGAATATAGCATCATCACAGTAGCTGTGTTGTCCTCAGATAAGGTTCATTTCCACAGTATTGTTTTGAATACCAATGCTAAAACATAACATGAGGCTGAGAATTGTGTTATAAAAGTTGTAAAAAAAATAAATAAATAAAAATAAAACTGTGCCATGAAAAATATAATGACCTCATGAAATCACAATGCAATGCAATTGTCTTGGGTTTGTCAATGCTCTTTCTGGAGATAATGAAGTGATAAAGTAAATGTATCGTTTTATAGCAGACTTCAGATAACTGGCTTGATAAAGTGCTCGGTGCAAACAAAGTTACAATGCAGTAATGATAAACCAATTGACAAAGATGGGCACAAAATGAAGAAATTCAAAGCTATTCAGACATAGGTATATTATTCAAGTTAATGATGCTTGTATGTAACCATATTTACTTGGTTAAAATTGTGATTTTTAGTTTCCTCAGTTGATATTTAAGAGGTGTTTCTCTCCCCCTCTACATATAAAAAAAATGTTTTTGAGGATATAAAAGTTCAACTGCATTAAAACAGTCTATAGATATTTAATCTTAGGTCTAGTTTATACTGTATACTTTAAGAAGCATAAGCGTTGCTCAAAACATTGATGCTTTCTAACTATATAAAAAAGTAATCTTTCCTGTGTCTTCACATTCAGCGATGGGCAAAAGGAGGCCCTAGGGCAACATGTGACCCCAAGCCTTCACCTGTGGCCCCCAGCTTCTTCCTGCTTTATTGTTAGATGTGCTTCTTATAGCTTCAACCAGGGTTTCCCAAACCCAGTCCTCAGGGCTCCCCAACAGTGCAGGTTTTCCATATCTCCTTGCTGGAGCACAGGTGTATTCATTACTGACTGACACATTGTAACAGATCCACAGGTGGTCCTAATTATGTCACATGTGATCTAGAAAACCTGCACCTTTGGGGAGCCCCGAGGACTGGGTTTGGGAAACCCTGGCTTGAACCATAGTTGCTTACTCTCCCGGAATGTCTGGGAGACTCAAATTCCAGGGAGTCTTTCTGGAATCCTGGGAGAGCAGGGCAACCTCCCGTGCACAGCATCCTTCATTAGTTAACATGATGTAGGCAGGGCTTAGTGACGCGATTTTCACGTCATCGTGACCCTGCCCCCTGTTGGAACAGGGTAAAATTATGTTGCCTGTTTATGTGGTGGGGCCGAATGACACAATTCGGCGAGCCCCGCCCCCACACGTCCACCTGCTGGTAAGTATGGCTTGAACACTTGTTTAAAGTGCCTTTTGATATATTTTACGGCTAGGTTTCTCTTACTTTTACTACATGTATTGTTTTAACTGATTACTGAAATAAGGGTAATGTACGCCCCTTTGAAGGTGAGAGGGCTGCCAATGCACCCCCGAAGTGCATCGGGTTGCCTATCGTTGTATTAGATAATACAAATGTTAAATGACTCCATACAAGACAATACAAAACAAAAAATATAACACTACAAAGCAACCAATATTATCTTTTCCACTAAACTTTTGTAACTTCGCTAGAAAATTGCTGTACGACAAGAACAACTGCCATGGTTTTACTAACCACGAATCGATTACTTATGTTTAACATGTTATACTCGACAAAATAAGGAGTATTTGATATGGAAGTAAAATAAAGGTTTAAGAAAAAAATCCCAAACACACACACACACACACACAGACAGACACAGACTAGGGTCAATTTGTTAGCAGCCAATTAACCTACCAGTATGTTTTTTGGAGTGTGGGAGGAAACCGGAGCACCCGGAGGACACCCACGCAAAGACGGGGAGAACATACAAACTCCTCACAGATAAGGCCATGGTCGGGAATTGACCCCAGTGCTGCAAGGCAGATGTGCTAACCACTACGCCACCGTGCTGCCTTTACTTGATCAATCAATCTCCAAAGATCCATGGACCTTCCTCCTCTCCAGCCCTATGCCGGATGAGAGTGCACAAACAAGGGGATCTCTCATATCCTTGCTGATGCAAAGTCTTTAAATCACCAAAACCTGGAAATGTCCTGATCATCCAACTAGGAAAACCCTCAAAAATCATATCTGGCATATCGCAAGCATGGAAAGTATCAATTATTATCTGCACGATAAATGGCATAAATGTGACCTCATCTGGGCCTACTGGTATCTTAGGGAGCATAGTAGTTCCCAGTCTTTCATTGGAACACCCTCCACCACAGTGAATTCTTGCTCCTTTTGCTGGGCATATGCCAAGCTGGCTCAGGTTTCTCTGTAACAGGTCCCACACCTTCTTCAATTGTAAGGTTTGATTTATTGTTGCTAACTTTGTCTGTTCTATTGATCATGCACAACCTGTGTTGCTGATTCATATCACTGGTTTATATTCCTTCTACCGCTATACTGCTTCTCTCAAAGCATAGTTTTTGGTTTATTGATGCCATGTACCTGCCCTTCCCCTTTCCTTAGTACCCCCTCACTTTTTCCCCATCTTTTCCCGTTTTCATAAAAAATGACAAAAAAAGGAGACTATTTGATTGATTATCATTTATTGTTGATGTTTGCCTGTTTCCTTTACAAATAAAGAGTTTTAAAAAAAGAAAAAAGGGAGAGTGAACAGTCCAATAATAATTGAAAATAGAGATGCTCACTGACCCCGTGAACTGGTTTTGGATCTGGATTAGCTTTGTGTTTTGGCAAAACAGCCCTCGTGTGTTTTTGTTTTGTATTTTTTAGAAAAAATCCTAAAATATTAGGGGTGTGCAACAGCCACTTTCTGGGTTTTGGGTTCGGATTACCTTGAGGTTTTGGGATCTAATGGGTTTTGCCAAAACACCCCACTCAAGGTTTTGGTTCTGATTTTGGGCTTTGATTTTTTTTTTAAAAAAGCATAAAAAAGTGCTAAAATCATGATTTTTGCATTTTTTTTCACTCCTACGCTATTATTAACCTGAATAACATTAATTTACACTAATTTCCAGTCTATTCTGAACACCTCACACCTCAATATTGTTTTTAGGCCAAAAGGTTGCATCGAGGTAGCTGGATTACTAAGCTAAGCAACACAAGTGTGCGGCACAAACACGTAGTGAACGTAGTTATATATTGCAGTACCAATGGACTCAGCAGGACAGAGCACGGGACACAGCACCACTGGACTCAGCAGGACAGAGCACGGGACACAGCACCACTGGACTCAGCAGGACAGAGCACAGGAATGACCAGGACAGAGGACACCACTAACACAAAACACAACCTCCTGCTTCCCTGATCAATGCCCGAGTGAAGATGGCGGCAGCACGCGGGGAATTTAAAGAATCCGAGTATCGCGAGATCCGACGGTGGGATTATGAGTCATAGCCTCGTTTTGAGTTTTGATAATCGCCGGGAATACCCGAACAGTGCTTGGATCGGGCTCGGATCCGCACTGTTCGGGACTGTTCTGATTTAGTCAATCCGAGCCCGCTCATCCTTATAAAATATGCAAAAATCACATAATATTGCTCTTTTTTTGTTCCTACATTATTATTAAACCTCAATAACACTAATTTCAAGTCATTTGCAGTCAATTTTGACCACCTCACAGGTCACAATATTATTTTCATACACTTTTGGACAAATACTGCAGCGACCTGGCTGGATGGTAGGCGACAGAACAATGACAAACACACGGCAGTTCTTAGCACATCTAGGACACATTGCGCACAACAGTGGCAGAAAAGAAAAATGGCGCAAGATGGAATTGTCCTTGGGCCCGCTCTCCCTCCCAACCCCTGTTATGTTGGATCTTAAAAAGGAATCCAAAGCTCGAGAGATCCGAAAACGCAATGAGGACATTTTGCCCCATTTTCAAATCCGAAAAAGCGTGAAAGTACAGAGCCGAGTCGGAACTGCTAAGTTCGGGTATGTTCGGTTCTCGGGGAACTGAGCCTGAGCATCTGTAATTGAAAGTGAAGTCACCAAACCACTTTGGAGGCAGCTACTTTGTTAGTCGAGTCTATAATCATTAGCCTATCAATTTATTACAATCACTGCTTAGGCACAATTTAGTGTCAATTCATAGACTGCATTACGTTTGTTCAGCCACAAAGGGCAGTATCTTTACTGCTTAGCGTTGACAGCTATATGCAAATAAATAGACTGTAGGGAACACAGATTAACCATGAGTATTCAAGACCTCAGTTATTTGTCCAGTCAATTTAGGCCAATACACTTGGCTCATAGTAAATATGTTATTTAGATAAAAAAAAATCTATTTGTGGCGATTATATTTATTAACCCTGGGTAAGCTTGGGTGTTTTTCGCTGGAAGCAGGACTCTCCACTCCCCACCCCTACCTTTCCTTCCCCCCATCCAAGGCTACAGCTGAATTGCCAGGGGTAGCTCCCACCGGCAAACAGATTCACCAGCAAGATATATATTTGTTTAACATCCAAGATCTGGTAGGAGTCCTAACAGAAAAAAACACTTGTTGATATATGTCTAGTGTCAGGCGCGGGCTGGGAGGCATCAGCCTGGGGGGCGCACAGGCGGCCGCATCACATGACACACGATGCAGCCGCGCCCAGCTTCATAATGACTCATAATGACGCGGCCGCATCATGTGTCATGTGATGCGGCCGCCTGTGCGCTGATGGTAATATAAAAAAAATATTGCATCAAAAAGGCGGTGGGACGGGGGAGGCGGCCGGCCCGAACAGCCGTTAAACTGAGCGGCCCGGGCGTCCGCTGCCCCCCTGCCCAGCCCGTCACTGTCTATTGTGCATGTTTATATAGTGTAAGTGTAACGGATGAAAGTATTCTGTGTTAAAAAAGAAAAGTGCTTCCTTCTTGTTATGCTGCAATAACAGAGAGGAGGAGTTCTGGAAAGATTATATACACGCAAGTGATATCTATGAGAGTGCACATTTGGCCACAAGTTTTGTACCTTGATCCAATATTATGCCATATATTATAATATATATATATATATATATATATATATATATATATATATATATATATATATATATATATATATATTATTTTTTTTTGAGGATATACATCAAGATTTTAGAAGGCAACAGATGCACCTGGTCAATGTAATTTTGTAGAGCTGCATGCGCTTGGGAGTGGGTTTAAGTGATCATTTTTCACTTATTGCATGTACACTTTATTGGAAGTGAAACAATTAATTTGAAGTTATCACACTAAATTTGAGATATTGGGCACACATTTGATTGTGTACAAAGACTATGGGGCACATTTATCAATATTTGGCAAAAATAAAAAATAGTTAACAATCCTTATCGCATGGATAAGGATTGAACCATTTCTCAAATTTATGAAAAACGGATCACAGAAACAGCAGTTACGATAAACTTCTGTTTCTGTGATAAAAAAAACAAAACATACTTACCCCCCTCTTCGGAATGCGCTGTCTCCGGATCTCCTCCAGGTGTTCTTCGCTCCTCTTCATAGATCAATTGCGCATGTGCAGTTCGAAGAACTGCACATGCGCACAAACATCTTCACTCTGTCTCTGCAATTATAGTTGCAGAGACAGAGCGGTGAATGGCAGGGAGGGATCATGTGATCTCTCCACACATGCGCTGTCCAGCGCTGTTCTTAGGAGCAGAGCTGACAGCACTGACATTTTTCATTTATGATAATGTGCGCCAGCTTTTTTTTCAGAACTTGTTAGATTGCGGCCGGGAGCAGTCACCATACTGTAGAATGGTGAATGCTCCCAAAAACGAAAAAGGAATGCAAAGCAGCAGATATCCACGATATCTGCTGCGATGCACCCTTCTTAAATATGCGGAGGACACAGAGGGAAGTTTTTTTAATGATAAGTGCACGTTAATGCACTATCATTATTTGTATATGCCTCTTTAATACTAAACTGGAAGAATCGTAAGTTTTTTCTGTTTGCTAAATTTAAGACATCAGTGCACAGCAAACGGTGATGAAAACGTGCCATATATTTGACATTAATCGTGTCATAAATAAGACGAAGGCTTCATTTAAATTGTGCACTGCTTCATGTGAAATATTGTAAATTATTAGAGAAAAAACACCCTAGTTTCCCTTCTGGCTGTAAACACAATCTTAATGAAAAAAAAAAAGCTATTTGTTTCTAGACATATTCATTTTAAAAATAATGATTACAAAACTTGGTGTCTTTTGAAAGAAGGGAACATATTGAAACTCTATTACCCTGGCCTTTTATATATCCTCTGCAAACTGCAGGTATTGTTCCAGCATCCAGAAATGTCTGCCTTCGGGGAAAAGTAACTGCAGGGTCGTATTGACTTCAGCGCTGCCTTTGACACCACGGGTATAACTATACAGGCTCATCATAAATAGTCTTGTAAATAGTCATGGCATAATTATTGTTCTCCAGACTCCTGGTATATAAGTTACCATGGATGTCCACATAAAGGTATTTTGTAGTGAATATTTATAAGCATATTACACCATTTATCTATGGGACACAGATGTGAGGTAAGCTAGGAATGGGTCATAAATGCAAATCATAATAGGAGAGACTTGGCAGCGGTGCATTTAATTACACTATAAACATACTCACATATTGCCGCTGCGAGTGGAGGAACATTCAATGATTTTTTTATTCTTTGTTTACTTTGAACTTCAGTGTATTTTATTGTTGCTGATAGGACCCCACACTTTACCAAAATAGTCCATTTACCACTGGTGACTAGTGGGCAGCAGTAACTATCACTGCATATCACAGTGATACAAAATGTAGTAATGCTGTTATTTATTATGCTAGAGCTCTTTGGGATCCATGATGAAATCCCACCTCCTAAAGAAAAAAACTTTACCGGTAGCCTAGCAACAACGGCCAAAGGAGGAAGTGACCCTCTGTGGCTATATAATGAAGGGAACTGGTGATCCATCCACTGCAGTTCCTCAGATTGTGGTAGACCCCTTTTAAAGGGTAGGTCAACGCCATATTGAGGTGGCGTTTGGTTTTTGCTGCCAATCTTAAAAGGAAAAAAGAAAAACTATGCTTTTTGCTGCTTGTGAAAAGGGGTCAAATCACAATCCCCGTTAAAGGTAGAGGTATATTGGGACTGCAATAACCAGAGTAAAAAGGGATATGGCAGAAGAAAATCTCACCCTTGAATTATTGGGAGAAGAGCTGCGATACTCAATGTCCAGATATCTGGTTCATCGCAACTTCATAAATAGACCCCCAATCATGGTATCCCCATTATTCAGGAGATAACACCTCCATAAGATGCTTAAGTTTGAACAGTAAACGGCTTGCATTTAAAAGGTTGTTTATACAACAAAGTAGACAATCTTAAGTAGTCATCAAATCAGCTGTATTAACATCCTTTCAACACACAGGCAACTTTTACTTTTAAACTCATGTTTCGTGTACACGTTTATTGGTCAAAAATACTTTTTAATGGAGATTTCAGTAAAACAGCTTGCCAAGTGCCCGGTGTCATCTATTAAGTTCAACTCTTGTGGATTAAGCCCACCTAGGGGCGTATTCAATTGTCGGCGGAAACGCAGAAAATCTCGCGGCGCGCGCACTATTGCCGTTATTACGCTAATAGTGTGCGTAAAAACCGTTATTACGGTAGTTTTCTTGCTGGATTTTAGTTCGCAGCTCCCTGAGCCACTGAAATCCAGCTTACTATTACCGTAATAACGGTAGTAGTTTTTACGCAGCGGGATATTCTAACAATTGAATATGCCCCATAGAGTATCTTAAATATAAATTAGTGAGCGCTCTTTATAATTTTTGTATGCTGCTCCATTTTATATATAATGTTCCAATATTTGAATGGGAGTGCAAAATATGGGTTAAAAAAAAAAAAAAATTAGGAACCCCTGGGAAAGCAAATGTTTTGTTTGTTTCAGAATAGAGTACACAAATAAAATATCACCGGCTACTGGCACACCAAATTTAATTAGTTAAAATATAAAAAAAACAAAACAAAAAAATCATAAAATAAACTCCACGCCATAAACTACACATTTAAAAAAAAAAAAAATAGTTTTCCTTTGAAAACATTTGTTCTGGTGCAGTATATGCCAGATAAAGCATCTGCATTTAAACACGGCACAAGCAAGACAACAAGAAATGGAACTTTGTATAAGAGCCAAAATATAAGCTGCAAATGAGCTCCATACATCAATGTAATCAGATAAGCCTTGAAAGCTACTATGCTATGGGAATCTTAAATTACAACAATCTAAGGTTTCAAGATTGGATAACAAAACATAGGATTCACTATCTAAGGGGAAAGTTTCATTAACAACCAAGTGTTGTTTGTTTTGTTAAATATTTGTGAAGACCTATGACAATAGGATTTATTCTCTACTTGCTTATTTGTGCATTTTTTTGTTTTAATTTCAATCTACACCAGTCCTAAATAAGCAATCTTAGAAGAACTACTCAACAACTAGCTGCAAATTTGTTTCAGACCACCATATTTTGTGATAAACCTAGGTAGAAGTAAGTGTATTTAACATTAGATATTGTATTAACTTTAAAAGCACAGAGAGGAACCTGGGACCCCGATGCAAAGAGGCTCTTGCCCTACCGGCAGGGCAGTAGAGTGCCGGAGCTGTGTGTGCAGCCTATGGGGGAACGATAACACAAACACAATTCCCCTGACTGCTTGAACAGCATTGCCACAAGCTGGTACAGGCAGTCTGGATTGGGGATGGGGCATGGATCGCGCAGGGCAATAATAAAAATAAAAGTCATAAATACAATTTTGAAATAGGCTTAATTTGAATTAAAAAAGGAAAGGAAGAATTACCGTAAACACGGTATCCGCCTCGACACTTGCACTAAACCGGAGTTAAATGATTAAAGCCAGCGTCTCAAGGACAAACATCTCCACCAGCCAGCATGGGAAAGCAGTTGTAATTTATTAGTCAAAGTGGAGTCCTGGGGACTAATGGCTTTAATCATCTCATTCCAGTTTTTATTGCCATTTTTCTTCTCACCCCATCCTTTTAAACTTTGCTGCACACTCGCAAACAGACTGTGGCACTGGGATGTGTCATCATCACTACCGGAGTATCAATTATTGTGAGGAGGAGCAGCAGCTGCCAGCTTCACAAGTAAGGAACTGCCAGCGTGTCTCCATGCCAGTGGCCAGCACCCCTGTGGGTGCACCGTGGGGGCATTAAAAGCATTGGATGAGTGAATGTGTCAAATATTCAGTGTTGTGGGCACCTCCTAAACACCTGCACCATAGGCAACCGCCTTAGTGCTAGCCCTGTCCAACTGAAGAACACCTTCATTTTGTTTTTGTTTTATTTTTTGTATTTATCCATTTGTAACAAACTTGCATCCATTCATGATCTATTCATTTGTATATCCCTCAATCGCCTTGCCATTACAGAAACTTGGCTCACCTCCTCTGACACATCCCCTGTAGCTCTCTCCTATGGGGAACTCTCCCATAACCATACCCCCAGACCTGAAAACAGACAAGGTGGTGGAGAGTAGGCAGTTGCAACTTCCAAGTTATACCCTCTAAAACCTTACTCTCATGCACTTCATTTGAAGTCCACAATCCGTCTATTTTATCCTCTCTACCTTTGTGTTGCTGTCATTTATTGTCCCCCAGAGCCAATTTCTTGACAACTTTGCAGTCTAGCTCACTTATTTTCTATCCTTTGAACTGCTTACTCTTATACTAGGCGATTTCAACATTCCCATTGATAATCTCATTGTCTCTACTACCACTAACCTTCTTTTAATTACTTCTTGTTCTCTCCCAATGGACCTCATCTCCCACCCACTGTGATAAACACTCCCTTGACCTTATCTTCTCCCTCCATCTCTTGTTTCACCAGCTTAGCATTCCCTCTCTCTCTCCGACGACAAACACCTTTTCTTCAGCCTCACATGCACATCCACATGTACACAACACCACCTAAATACTCTTAACCCAATACAATTCTGATCTTTACCAAAACATCTATTTTCTCCTATGTCTGCATTGTCCTGCCCTAATCAGGCCGCCTCTTTCTACAGAAAAACACACTCTTCAACCCTAGACAATGCAGCTCCAGCTACCAAGTACAGTCCCCGACAATCCAAACCTCAACAATGGCACACCTAACAGACCCGCTAGCTGCATAAGTGTTCCCACACTGCAGAGCACCTCTGGAGGAAATCTCATTCCTAACCCGATTTCCTCCACTATAAATTCATTCTTTCATCTTGAAACACTGCCCATTCAATTGCCAAACAAACATCTTCAAAACCCATCTTCTTTGCCACCTTCAATACATTTTTCTGTCCACCTGCACCTCCTCCCTCACAGCCCATGATTTTGCCACAGACTTCAAAGAAAAAAAAAATCGACACCATTCGACAAGATATCTCAAGCCAAATTCCACAAACTTCACTCACTCTACCCACCTTCACTCCCTAATCCACTCTTAATTCATTCTCTCCAGTAACTGAAGACAAAGTCTACACTCATCTCATCCTACAACCTGTCCCCTCAACCCTATTCCCTTCCAATTTCTCCGCTTCCTCTCCACCACTGTATGCCCACCTTTATCTCACTTCTTCAACCGGTCTCCCTCCACCGGCACATTTGAAACCTCTTTTAAACATGCGCTCATCTCACCAATTCTAAAGAAACCATCTCTCAATCCAGCCTCTCTGTCCAACTATCGCCCTATTTCTCTCCTCCTCTTTGCCTCCAAACTACTTGAGTGATTAATGTACAAACGCCTGTCTCCCTTTCTCTCCTCACACTCCATCCTCAATTCTCTGCAATGAGGCTTCTGTCCCTAGCATACCACCAAAACTGCTCTCACAAAAGTGATCGATGATCTACTTGCTGCAAAGTCTAAGGGTTATTTTTCCATACTCATTCTTCTGGACTTCTCTGCTGCTTTTAAAACATTTGATCACCATCTTCTTTTCTCCTTAACTCCATTGGCCTGTGTGACACAGTTCTTTCTTGGTTCACTTCCTACCTATTGAACCACTCCTTTAGTGTTTCTACCTCTGACACATCCACCCCGCCACGCCCACTATCTGTTGGGGCCACCCAAGGCTCTGTTCTTGGCCCCTTACTTCTTTTTTTTTTTTAATGGTACACTTCTTCTCTTGAAGCACTAAGATGCCCAAATCTCTCTCACTTTCCCTGACTTTTACTCTTCTCTCATCATTTCCTACTTTGACTACTGCAAACTCCTGCTATCCGGCATTCCCGACACTCATATACCCACGCTTCAATCCATCCTAAATTCTGCTGCAAGACTGGTCTTTCTCTCTCACCACTCCACATCTGCTGCAACACTTTGCAAATCCCTACACTGGCTCCCTGTATCCTCAAGAATCCAATTCAAATTACTCACTTTTACCTACAAAGCCCTCAAAACCACCACCCCTTCATACATCTCCCCACTTGTGAAATTCCCGACCATACTCAATCAGGCTTTCCCACAGCCTTCAAATCTTTAGACATTCTCTAAAAACTCATCTCTTTTTTAAAGCTTTCCTTATTCCTGATGATACTGTTCACACTAATACACCCTCACAACTGTTCCAATATCCACTATAAGCCACCTTTGCTCCTCTTGTTTCAGCTGTGCCATCTTCCACGAAGAATGTAAGCTAACGAGAAGGGTCTTCTATACCCTTACAAATCTACAATAATAATAATAATAATAATAATAATAATAATAATTTTATTTTTTCTCCTTTGCAAAAAGGCTGGTAAATGAGAAAAAGCTTACAGTTTAATAACAGAAAGCTCCTCCACGTTAAGCAAGAACAGTTTGAATGGCACTTCAGATTGTGTGCAAATGCAGGGATGATGCATGGAATTATTCACTGGAATCAAAGTACTGAGTGATGTTTGTTCATAAATTATACATGAAACCAGGCCAGCTAAATATGCCTGTCTTTTTCTGCAAATTGCCCTTAGGAAAAGTTGGGCTGTGTGCAGTTTGCAGTGAATTAGCTTGTGCATGCTCATGAAAGCTAATATGTTATCAGAACATAAGGTGCGCTAACATGCATGAACTAGATGCACATGTAAAATTGCTACCCAGAAGGCATTTGACTTTCCCAGAAGAGGTAGCTGTGTACATCACTTAACAGAATTAAACTAAAATGGGAATACTCTCCTGCTGCTTAAGTGCTGCTTAAATGCTTATCCTCCAATATGTTGCATAATGTTATAGATTGAATACAAGATTAGAAAGTTGAGAAATATTGTAAAGTGAAACAAAACACAGAAATGTATAACTTTAAAACTCTTGACATAAATATAGTGTCTAGAAAAGTGACTCATAAAACACTATAATCATTTTTTGGTCATCCCCCATTCTGGAAGGAGGCATGGCTTTGTAAGTCACAGAGTCTGAGTGAGCTGTGTCATGTAACCAGTCGGAGTGGGAGTCCCATCCATGACAGTCATGTGACTGTCATGGATGGAAGAGACTTGGAAACTGCCCCATCCCACTTAAATTCTGCAGATGAGAATTATTTTAGAACGTATTAAGAATCAGATCAGGGCAAGGTATATGAAAACTATGATTTAAATGTGATTTTATTTTTGTAACTTTATAACAATATAGGTTTTTTTTAAATCTAATTATAGGGGGGGGGGGGGGGGGAGAGTCAATTGGCCGCTTTACTGCCAAAAGTAACGCGTCCTGTGCACTATTATCGTTTTTGCTCGTAGCTCAGTGAGCCGCAAGCAGAAATCAGGGTTAAAAAAAATCCATATTGATGGTAATAGGTTCAACGCTACGCTACTAAATCCCCCCCATACTGTTTTTGACTTTATCCTTGTAACAAACCTATATAAAACATTAGGCTTTGAACCATGCAGTCAGGATATCTTGTGCTGCTGTACAGAATGTATGGCAAAGAGATTCTCTCCTTGTGATCATTTAACCTACTAATAAAAAATAGAAGCGTCTCTGACCACCATAAATACAGCTTACGACTGTCATTTTTATGACAATTCCTTGGTGTCAAAAGTGGAAGGCAGACAACAGGAGACAAAAAAAAAAAACTGTGGAGAACCCCAATGTGCACCAAAAAAGTTAGATAACCTTCTATTTCTTATTCATTTGTAATTGGGACTCCTAATTAGAGATGGGCGGCCTTGGTTTCCTGAAAACCGAACCCACCCGAACTTTGGGGTTCCGACTCACAAGCCGAGTCGGCTCGGTACTCTCGTCCCTATTCAGATTCCAAAATGAGGCAAAACGTCATTGTGACGTTGTCGGATCTAGCGAGTTTTGGAATCTATAAATACCGCCCTCCACCGTGATCTAGTGCCATTTGAGAGAGGGACAGAGAAGGGGTAGGACAGAGTAAAGAGCCATTTGGCAGACAAAGTGATAGAAGAGAAAGAGGAGGGTGGTAGCAGTGTTCGAGAAAGCTCCATTGCTGAATTTCTCATTGCTGAAATCCAAATATACCAGTCATTGCACTTTTTTTTTCTTAAATTTCACTACAAAGTGTAGGGTCTAATATACACCCAGACGAGTGCTCCTTTGCGAATTGTAATTGCTGAAATAGAAATTATAGGCCTGCCTGGCTTGGTCTAAATCTGCAGTTACATTTTATTGAACTATAGCTCACTCAGAAACAGGAGAGGTGGCAGGGTTCAGTGCTGAAACAGAAATTGTAATAATAGGGCTGTCGGTGTTTTTAAAAGTCTCCAGTGACATTGTATTGTGCCATAGCTCATACAGAAACAGGAGGGGTGACATTGTTGATGTCATTCTCCTGTCTCAGTCAGGATGATACTAATCCCTCTACCTCATGTGCTGAAGCTTATGTTCAAGTGCATAGTGTTTTTAAGTCAGGGAAATAAAAATGTAAATAAAAAGCTTGTACCTTTTTAAAGAAAAAATACCTCTCTAAAAAAGGTGAAGGTTTACTGTAGAAAAACAAAAAATTGCCAAGCTGCCATTCTACACAAAATATTACCAGGCATACTAGCAGCAGGTAGCTCCCTTCTCTTAGCTAGGCTGCTGCAATCTACATTGTCGTCAATTTCACCCTCATCATTGTGTACATCTTTCTCAAACAATACTAATTCATCCCCGCTGGAATCCACCATCACAGAATTCTGTGTACTTTGATGTAATGGCTTTCCTCAAGGAATTTGTAGTTCATTTTAAAGCAGAGCTGTCACGATTTTTGGGCAATTATTTTACAGCAGAGTAAATGTCAAAATGTTGTGCCGACTCATCTGCATCTTGGGAAAGCCAAGTTTTTTCCGAGAAGCAGTTGCCAGAGAAACGAAGGAGAAGACATTATTACAAGATGTTGATAGCTCTTGGATCCTGGCGAAGCGAATTAATGCCTTAATCTACAATTACAATATAGTTAGCGGATTTGATTAGTTTTATTTCATCCGTAAAATGTATCTCGCTGCTTCTGAAAAAGTATAATTAAGGCAATCACTTGACTCAAGCTAACCGTATCTGCACTCTCTTCACAGGTGACTACTTTGCTGGACTAAAGTACATTCCCCTCAAATGCTAGTCTTCTTGCAAACGCTGCATTCTCCTACATGCTGTTCCAGAATCCCGAAAATGACCCTAAAGTTTTCGGCACACATACAGCATCTCCTGCATGTCATTGTCATTTTTTAAAAGTTCTGTAACACCAAGCTGATTGTGTGAGCAAAACGGGAAATGTGATGGAATTCCCCCCTGCTGTAGTGCTCTAACAATATTGGTGGCATTATCAGAAATCACATATCCTCAGGAGAGTCCAAGCAGGATTAGCCAAGTTGCAAGGACATGCCTTAGTTTTTGTATCAGATTGTCAGCTCTATGCCTCTTACTGAAACCACTGATCCACACAGTAGCCTACTTCTGAAAAATGTGACGTACTTGGGTACACGCTGCTGCTGTTCCTGCTGGTAAAGGCGAATCATCAACCCAGTGGACTGTCACAGTCATATAATCTTTAGTTTGCCCAGTTCCGCTTGTCCCCATATCTGTGGTTAAGTGTACAGTGGGTAGAAATGCTTTTTGTAGCCAAATAATTAAATTTTTATGAACATTCTGGTAGTGAAGAGGAATAGCGTTTCTAGTAAAATGGCGTTGTGATGGAATTTGGTAATAGGGACAGAAGTAACTGTCTAAAACCAGCTGCATTAATAGTGGACATTGGACACAGATCTAATACTAGCATAGTCCCCACGGCATCTGTGATCTGCTTTGCGACTCGGTGACAGCTTTCTTACTTTCTTCCTCTAGCAAAGGATTGTTTAACAGTCAATTGTTGTAAACTACTATTAGTCTTCATCTGAGTTGAAGATCCACCCCCAGCAGGAGCAGCGGGACCAACGCTCAATAATTCTTCAGAGGAATCATGGTTTAGTGGAGGAGTCATCTAGTCTTAGCAACTTGGATGCAGGACTAACTCCCATCACTTGTGAGGATATTGATGATGAAGGTGTTGGGGGTGTAGATTGCAGGTGCTGGGATCTAGATGAGAGAAGGGAGGTAGATGATGCTGGACTGCTTGTTGCTATTTTTTTTTAACATAGGTTTCTGGTTTTCCCAACAGCTTTCCATGAACTTGCTTCAAATGCTGCAGATGAGTATCCTAGATGGTTAAGCTCCCTACTTCTACTGAGTGTGGCTTTAAAAACGCTACAAATGGCTAGACAACTGTTGTCAGGATTTGTGTAAAAATAATTCCACACATAAGAGGTGTATTTTTGGTCTTATGCCCAGGCAGGACACAGGCCTTTTTCTCATCACTGGCAAGAACTGCTGCAATCTTTGTTTGAAAGTGTATGAAAAATAATATTGTGACCTGGGAGGTGGACAAAATTGAATGGAAATGAATGGAAAATACTGTTAGTGAGGTTTATAATAATGTAGGATAAAAAAAGAGCGCAAAATTATGTGATTTTAGCATATTTTAGCAATTTGTCTAAAAAAAACACAGATCCAAAACCAAAAACACACAAGGGTGGTTTTGCCAAAACCAAAACACGAAGCTAATCCAGATCCAAAACCACTTCATGGGGGTCAGTGCGCATCTCTACTCTATACTAGCTCTGTACCAGGGACCATCAGCTAGGGTTTTCAGTATCTGTTTTCTCTCCTCACCCTTCCCTATCACCCCCCTCATGTTTGTTTTGGCCATCGAGCCGCTAGTCCATACACTTAGAGTAGCATCAGTCTTCGCTGGTATCATTCTCCATTTGTGTTCACACAAGATTTCCTTATTTGCTGATGATGTGTTGTTTGTTACCAGCCTGGAGACCTCGTTGTCAGCCCTCTGGGAAATCTTGGACCTGTATCCTGCAGCTTCCTTCTACAAATTGAGCACATCCCAAGGTTGGATGGGGCAGAGTCTGCAAGGTCCACAGTTGTGCCAAGATAAACCGTATAGATTGATTAGAATATCCTTAACAGATTAGGATAATGTACTATACTTTATTTAAGCCAAAAAGGAACTGCAGTTTAGCAATATGTCAGACAACACAAATCCCAGCTCAGAAATACGTTTACAGATAATTCTCACTACAATCTGTTCAGATGTAATGTACAGTAATGGACAAATGTATTCAACATCTAGATATAGCAATCTGCTGCAGATTGTACAAAAATGGTCATTATTATGCATATGTTTTAATATGATTTTTTTTTTTTTCAAACTTTCATACAATCAGTGAAAGAGAGTATTTATCACTTCTAGGCACATCCAGCAAATACCATTATACTATCTTGACACTAGAGGGAGCACTTTATCCTATCATGCATAGACACATTTGGAAGGTAATCCCAACATACTGCAAGCATACCTGTAAATAAACAGGTCAAGATCCCACTGGACAAGTCATTATATTGGCTAACAAACATTTTTAAAAACATTTACCACCTTCACAAGTATGTATGCATTTACCTTTATGACAAGCATCCATACAATGCTTTTTAATTGCAAACATGAACCAGAGTAAAACATGGTGAGGACACTTTTTTGCTCCACGACATTCAACATTTTACCGTTTCAAGCCAATACGACAAAAAGAAGGACATTTCAATTAATTTTGCGCTATACTTTCACTTGCCTGAAAGGATTTGTTATGGCCTAAATCTGCTTTCTACACTGTGGGTGCTGAAAAGATTCAGGGACACTAAGATCAAGCACAAAGGCGCTTGAATCTCACTGTAAACCATGTCTAATTTTTAAAAAACACTTAAATATTTAAACGGAAAAAACGTATAACACAACAAGGAGGATAAGGTGATAACTCTTATGGTCTGGATCGCTTTCAACATGGCAGCTGAATAACGAAAACAACAAAATCACTTATCACTCCCATATATTACAGAGGCGGCTGAGCGACAATCTTCTGACTCAGACTGGAAAAAGTTAAGTTAATTTATGATTTCATCATAAAATCACCAAGTGTGCACATCTGTGAGCAGACTTACGACATTTTGGCTTCAGTTCCACTTTTTTTTTTTTTATATTTGAAGATTTCATTTGACAAAGTGAAGAAAATATTTTTAAATATTAATGCATGAAATGCTTTGTTTAAATAAATATTGCCATAATGCTGGATGCATAATATTCACCGGATTTTGCCAGCAAAGCCTACCAGCGGCAAGCTAACCCCATTTGATGAATTAGGTTAAACATAAGTAAGCCCAGTCACTGGTGTAAACTCCATTTTCGGCAACAGGACTTTTCACCCTTTCATAAATATACCCCAGACACAATTTGTAACATGATCCCTCGTTCATCACTAATGGACCGAGACTCCATTAGCTGCTCAGCCAATCACAAGTTATTTTCCACATTGACTGCTTGTGATTGCTTAGTGGCTAGGAGAAGTCCTGGTCAACTGAGTTTACAGCCGCTTGGTGGTGGAGTTCGTAGAGTGCAAGAGCAGTTGAGACCGAATTCATTTGTTTCCCCTCACATGATGAATTGAGAGATTTTTCATTTTTTATCTAAAGTGTAATTTTTATTAAACTATATTTTAAAATGTGTGTCTGTTTTGTTTTTTGATATTGTGGAACTCCACCCAGTAGTACATATTAAAAGACCTTTATAGATCTGCCTTCCCGGAGATGCAAAGGTGAGGTCTACAAAGTCAGAAGGTGCAGTTTCAGTCAGTGGCGGAACTACCATTAATGCAGCAGGTGCAGTGCACTGGGGCCCATGGAGAAAAATCGGGCCCTCTTAAGGAACTAGCGAGCTGTGGGCCCCGGTTCCTTCCTCCCCGCTTCCATGCAACAGGGCCCACAGCTCGCTAGTTCTGCATTCTAAGCTACTCACAGATGTCCAATGTCATTGCGAGCCACTGCAGCCACGTGACAATGCGTTTTGCCATGTAAATACAATTTGTATATCTCTCGGCTGGCCAGTGGGGTGGGCAGGAATTACACTGACACTTTCAGTGAGTCAAGAAGGACTTGCAGAATTCCGAGAGACTCCTGAATATAGTAGCTTGATAGAAGGCAGCACTGTGTAATTTCTGCAGGTCACATGGGTGGAAAAGTGCACACCCAATTCCCTAAGTTCATTCCTTAAATTGCATCTCCACCAAGAAGTATACGTTATTATTTACAATGTGGGGGCAGTGGGGTAATTAAAAATAAACCAAATAACCCCTGCCCCCGTCTCCAGCAGCATTCCTTATCATTTTGCCACAGTGAGCCTCTAATGGCTGACAGACACTGTGGTTTACTACACTGGAGCCTGCAAAATCATCCTACATAAATCAAAGTCACCTGTGCATTTCCTGGCATTTTATTCGCAGTATGTTGTCACTGCAACTAGAATCCCAGGGCATGCCGCAGACGAGGATGGATTACCGCATCTACTGCGGCAAACAGGATGTGAGATGCCCCCACACACACACATTATACAATCATTTATGACTGGAGGATGCGCCATTGCAATCTATTTTAATTGTAGTATAAAATAGAATCAGTTATTGTCTCTTAACCTCTCTATTTTTATGTTATTTTTTACAAAGAAAGCACTGCTTGGTAATGTGATTTAAGTGTACTTGTATTGTACCTTCATTTTATTGATGCCGAGAAATATTAAATTGTCTCTCTTGGCATCAATAAAATGTCAAAAATATAATAATGGATCCACAAACTATTTTATCAAATGGCAAACAAAATTAACTTTTCTGTCTTTTGAACATTTATGTTTCTGCAATGATTTATCAGCTTGTTGTTTTTCACCATAATCAGTGGGAGCTAAAAGAAACACAGAAAGATTATGAAAAATTATAAAAAACTAAAAAATAACATTGACTTTCTTTATGATGCATAGCAAAAGAATGGATTTATTTATAAAATAGACCTGTTGTGGAGCATGCCACAGACAACAGTTGACATGGCCTGCAGGAACTTGTAGTTTCACAACAGTGATCATGTTGCAGGTCACCTATGTTTATAAAATATATTACCCTAATCATTTGTAATTCAGAGTGACCTAATAATCCATCTGCTTGACCCGAAAGCAGAATTTTCCTCTATAACCGATACTTTTCTTTTCCAATAATGCATTACAGTGCAGTGGTCCTCTAAAGACAACAAAGGCAGACGATTTATCAGCTGAATCCGTTCACTAGGAACTAGTGATGTCACTAAAGCATTAAGCTCTTTGCACATTGTACAGTCAAATAATACATTCCGGTTCCACCAATTCTCTAATCTTGCTATATTAGACAAAAAAAAAAAAAAAAGTGTGTGTAATTCAAAAAGTTCTTCCACCTTCTATATTATTTTTGTGGGATTCCGGTTTGCCAGTATTCGATATATCTGAGGAGGGGCAAAACATCTCCTGCTTGGTTGGCCAGAGCAACCTCAAATTAGGAGCCATCATTTCTAGTTGGAGTATCTGGCATTCGTTCATGATTACAGACGCTGGACAGCAAAGGTCTTTAGTCATTGTAGTCATTTTCTAAACTGTTCACGCAATATTCAACTCAAGGCGCATTTTGGTTGCGAAAATTTTGCAGGTCTCTCCAGTGCAATTTGGCCTTAAGTGATCCACACAGAATTTCCTCCATCAATTATTTTCCGCCCAGCATGCAAACCGCACCACAAAGCAGAATTATTTTCCCAGCTTTATTTACAGACTAAACATTCCACAAAACACGAACATACAAATACTGTGCATGTGACTGGATCACTGATAAATAACTTCTGGTATGAATTTATTGAAAGGAAATAGCGCAGGGCGCTTATTTATATAATTGCATATGCACTTAATTTTTTATATTGTATATATTCTGAGATAGGAAATCGTTATTTCTGAGACCAGGGTAGACACTCGTTTTTCCTGTTTTAACCTTACTAAAGGATATGCCTTATTTCTGATGTATATATCTGATAGAATTGGCCTTTGTAGATGGAGGTCTTTTGTGTATTGGGATGTTTTTTGTATGGAAGTGTCATTGTGTGGGATTTGTAAGGTTGCTAGTGGAAACCTCCAATTAGGCATGAGGAGGGAGTCTGATAGCAGGAATTGCTAAATAAGTTTTGTGATGAAGTGTCAGATGCCTGCTCTGGCCAAAGGCCCAGCAGGGGATCGTTACTGTGTGGCCTTTGTCGTTCAAACCTTTCTGAACAGTGTGGACAGCATTTGATGCAAGACATCACACCGTTTCCAGAATTTCCATAAGTGCAAATGTTGTTAGTTTTGCAATGCATGTAAATCTATGTTTGTGTAAATAGGGTATATCCTGATGCTAAAAATTAGCCTGTGTCTGAACTGTATACAAGGCACTAGCTTGTATTTGAAACTTGTTCTTCTGATTTTCATCTGACCTGATCACAATGGTACCTTCCCGTGTGAGAGCATATAAACATCTTGCTTCAAGACCTGCTTGAAAACATCTTCAATATTGCTGTATTCCTGTGATCAGATTAGATGTTTGGACCCAAACTTTTCCAGTACCACCGCTCTGCCTGCTACCCTTGCATCATGCTTATACAGTGTTAGGAACCCCTCCAGCCGGCACAACACAACCCGGAGTCTACTCTGCCAGTCAGGTGTTCACTGGAGCCCCTGATGGTGGGGACAGACTGGCCCGCAGACTGACAGAGGGTCGCGAAGTGTGTACCGGCTGGGGAGAACCCAAGCAAGAAGAGTCAGGTCCACGCAGAGGTCAAGGGCCGGCAGCAGATAGCAGTATCGATGAACAAGCTGAGGTCAGAGGTCACAGGCAAAGTAGCAGAACGGGTAAACAAGCCACGGATCAGGGTCACAGGAAACACGAGCGAAGTCCAATACAAAGCCAAGGGTCATACACGGGAAGTCAAATATAGATATCAGGATACAGGAACTGGAACTAGCAGGTCAGTAGACTGGAGCACAGAAGCTATAACCGGCAATGAGGTAGCAGATCTCATTGCCTTAAATACACATCTGGCCCAATAGGAACTTACATGCACCCCTGCAGACTAATGAGCAATATGACTCCAGACCAATCAGGGCTGGTCCCTGATAGCTTGATAGTTACAGGCATTTAGCCTGCATGTGTGTCAGACTCCTAATCAGCCCACAGGCTGTGTCCTCTTTCGCGCATGCGCACGGCTTCCAGCACCGCCGGGACGCAGCGCTACATAACAGGCGTCCGGCCGTTGCCTTGGCAACTGCAGGGTAGGAAGGGGAAGTGACGTCCCGGTCGTCATGGTGAAGGCCGGGACACCAGGGCACACGGGAAGCGAGCCGCGGCGGCTGTGAGTATCGCCGCGGCTCGTGACATACAGATCGATATATACAGATAGATCTGATATGTTCTGAAGCATAGACCAATATACCTCTATATATGGAATAAAATACTAGTATAGGTTATGTATCTACAGAGCTCAATTAATCTATTACTATTAGAACACAGTGAGACAGCATAGTAGTTTTTTTACTACCTCTTAACAGTATCTTCACCATTTGTACTTTGTAATAATATTCATTCACTCAGTGTTTTTAATTATTTCGCTAACAGACCATCCTTTTACTTTAATAAAGATATTATTCTTAACAGCATATTATTCTATACATTGAATTAAAAGAGTGCCCTATATACACATCTTCTTTACCCTTCTTTCCCCCCTTTTCCCATGTTCAGTACATATGCTTTAAATTGTGTAGGAGCACCTCCCCGTATAATGAGATGAGAAGATATCTCTAATTTATAAGGGGTTAAACTTGGTGCGGTGAATATTGTTTTGTTTGGAATGCTACCCGTGCAACCCTGGTCAGTGTGATAGGCCAGGGGGGATCCCTTCACAGCAACCCTGATCCATAGTAAGACGTCAGGAGTACCAGCCCAGTTACATCAGTAAGGGTGTACGCTAGCAGCGTCAGTTACCCAGAAGAAACCCGGTACTGGATGCCTGTAAGGAGTCCAGTGGTGGCAGCTTGTGTAAGGCCCTCCTACTGCGGGAAGAGGGCGCATTTGGGATAACGAAAGGGAACGGTGGCAAAGTAAGCCCAGACGGTTCCTAGCAACAACAGACAGGGTGGCATAGGCGGTCCATCCTGTCAAAGTGTGTAATAACCATTCTGTGGAATAGAAAAGTAAAAGTGGAACTTAAAGAATGCTATCACCAGAACTTCACACCTCTACAAAGTGGTCTGTCCTGCCTCAAAATTCTATTAGTGTACTACTGGTAACAGTCACTCATCTCTGCTGAAAGTACTAGAGATCCTGTTGAACTGAATGAGCAGTGGAAACATAAGGACTAGTAGTGTGGGACAAGGAAGGATTAAGGACTATAAAACCACTGAAAACTGACCACATTTGGGTGTCCATCAAAGCCAACTGAACACAAGAGATTTTGGGAAAAAAAAAGTATAAAAATCAATCATTGTGTATGCTTACACTGAATTAGCAGTCACTATGTAAACTACTATTTCTACTATAGCACAGTAGCCACTAAATACAGTCTAGGCAGCATCATCATGTACACAAACTGTTAAAACACCAATCGAAAGAAAGCAAAAAATCAACAGCAAACGGAAAAAAAAATTGTTAAAACAAATTCAATTAGCCGCGGAGTGCCTGCGGAACAGTGCCGAAGGCACTCTGCGGCAATGTAACATTGCATTTTTTTCTTTGACCCCATAAATGTGCGAGGAGAAATCCACAATGTGGAGGTGGAGGTACCGTATATACAAATGTGCCCAGTTGCGATGTTTGGAGGAACATTGTGGCTAATTGAATATGCCTCGAAGTGTCCACAGTTCTTAAATCTCTATTTAGTCGGACAGCCAATCATAAGCTGGGTACACACCTATGCAATTATCGTGCAGATCACATGATAAACGACCTCTTGGTCCGATATTACAAAAGTATGTACGCTCCAATGATCATGTTTTATGGAACCAAAAACACATTGCATCATTTGATTTGGTTTTTTAACGTTCCTAAAAATCACAACCAACGATGGAACGATGTCGAGCAAATTTGGAAGTATGTATGCACTCACGACCACCAGTGTAGGCAGATATCTGTAGAGTGTGTACAGAGTCACAATCTCTTTCAGCAGATGGTTATGAGAGATGCAGATCCCAGATCTGATGGTAAATCGTGTAGGTGTGTACAGATGAATCGGCAAGATCATCTGGGCTTTAAGTAATGGCAAAATAGTTACAGAATCACATCGTTGCATAGGTGTGTACTCAGCTTTATTTTGCAACTTTTCTCATTTTTAGTTAAGTAATGATCTGAAACCACTTTAGATGACAGGTATAAGCATGTCTGGACAACTATGACATGGTTACTATTTTCAGATCATAAATCCCATCAAGTTGTTACATTGTTTATCACAGGTCTAGGTTCCCAAACTGTGCACCACGGTTCCTTGGAGTGCCGCTGCGATCTCATAGGGACGCCGTGGCCAGTGCCGGCGGTAACTAAGATGGGGGGCTACTTGGTAATTATTTTGGCTTTGGGGTGCCTTGAAAAAATTATGGAGTTCCTAAGGGTGCCTTGAACGGAGATAGTTTGGAATACACTTTTCTGGAATTTTAATAGTAAGAAAACACTGTGACTCCTTTTTCTACTGTAGAGGAATAATAGAATATAAATTCATCCAACTAAAAGTCAGGAATGGTATTTGCAATGGCCAATTGCTGCCTATAAACAGATTGTTTCAATTTTATATTTATGAGACTCCTGCATGACAAAAGCAGGATGCGTTTACAAATTACATTTCCACAAACAAACAGTTACCAAACAGAAGCAGCTTGTGTACAATAAAGCTGACCATTCACAGGCCTATCCCATCATTTGGAACAATGCTGGGGGCTAACTGGCTAATGAGCCGAGTCACATGACTGAGGCCTCTTGCGGTAGCAAGATGACTGCACACACAGGCTGATATCTGATCTTCGGTCACATTCCATCCGCAGTTACCAACATGTCCGATAATAATCTCATCAATTTTGATTGAAATATAATCAGGCATTGCAGTCCTTTTCGATTCTCACTGCGATATTGGGTCAATTGCAGCAGATGTGCCCAGTATTACTTTACAGGATTGCAACGCTACATTTTCATATTTCCACTGGTGGAAATCCCAGCTGCATACAATTAGGAGGCCCCCTGCTAGTTAGCCTTTATAATGATCTGAGTGATGGAAGAGGCAGAGCTAGATAGCCGTCACTTTGTTGGAAGAGCTCTGCAGCCATTCATTCAGGAGATGGCCATCATTGGAGGTTGACCAGTAGAGGTTCAAATTAATTTGAAGTCCTGTCTTAATCGAGTTAACAGCTGAATCTCAGGGGTGAAAAAGATTAAATTTTATAAAAAAAAAGCCTGAATGAATGGGAAAATTGCTGTAATTGAAGATTTTTAAATTGTAGTGTGACAATGCAAATCATTTAGGATTCGGAAAGGTACCCTGCACTCCTGGGATATCAGGATTACTCCCCAAAATTTGGGAGTCTCCAGGACATTCCTGCAGAGTAGAAAAATATTTTCTAAATACCGTACTTGTGATGACAAAAAACTATTTTCTATCATATGAACACAACTATGTTTAAAATAAATAATTATCAGACATCATATGAAAATTATTGTAAATAAAATATTAAAAAAGAAAAAAAAAAAAAGAAATGGAAAAGAATCAAAAAAGGTCTATCATGGTATTCAAAACTTTACATAACTTTTTTTAAAAGTTTATAGTTTTCCTGTAGCAAATGGTGTGAGTAGTAATATAATTCTTTATGTCAAACCAACACCATACTTTTCTTTTGTGTCTGCATTTCATGAGTTATTTAAATGAAAGCATTTAAGTGAAGAAAAATATGATTAGTTGATTGTACCGTGGGAGAAGATTTAGAAGATATTTCTGAACATGCATTTACAATGACTCCTCCTCACACATTTATTTCCAAGAGCCTCACCCTCCTACACTCTTCAATTGTCATAAAGACTGAATAGGATCGCTCTTTGAGAAATAATTTACATCCAAAATGCTTTCTATATGTAGAACATGTTCTAACATCTGCCATTATAAGTGCAATTTGTGTACATTTACCTTATTTCTTCCAGCCATCAATCTCGTAACCATTTTATTTCTCAATATATTAAAAAGAGACGCATACTGCAGTCTGCTGCATTTAATGTACTAGTCAACTTATGAAATAATGGTGAAATTTACACAAAGAAAACAAAATATTTTGCTGTGGAGACCCTGTAAGGATCCATACTAATTGTGCATCAAAGTTTTTATTACAATTCATTAACATTCTTATTCCAAAGTATGTTGTCCTTATACCAATTAAAATTAAAGTTCTGAAAAGGAAGAAAAAAGGATATATAAAAAAGGTTCATTATAACCCAAGTGATGTACAACACATAATAGCTTGTAGATCGGTTTCTAATACAGGTTATATAATTTCTTCTTTTATATGTTGGGGTAGTATTCCTCACATATAAATATTTAAATTACTTGTAAATATTCAAACACAGATGAATATATGATTACATTTAGAACGGTTAGGTTTATTAAAATCAATTTTTGCATCTTTTAGCATTCTTTAAAAAGGGCCCTAATTATTAAGCCATAAACCATGCGGAAAAGGCTTTTTCCGCATGGTCTAGGCAATTTTAAGTATCATTTGCATCTAACAAAAGCCTAATGCAGGAGATATCCTAGATATCAGATGCGCTGTCCCAGGATGATTAAATAAATGGTGCGAAATATCATTCCTTATCATTGCGATAAGGGATATAATGGGGACATATGCGTCCATTAATAAATAGGGGTCTAAGGGGTATATTTAACAAACTGTGATGGTGCACTAATGTGCACTTAGCATAGAATCCATGCCCCGATGTGTCCCCCAGATATTTATTAAAGATGCATCGCAGCAGATATCGTGGATATCTGCTGCTTTGCATTCTGCTTCGTTTTGGGGAGTAGTCACCATTCAATAGTATGGTGACTGCTCCCTCTTGCAATCTAACAAGTTCCGAAAAATAGATTTTTTCGGGAACTTGTCTGAAGCTGGCGTACATTATCATTAATGAAAAGTTTCAGTGCTGTCAGCTCTGCTCCGACGAGCAGAGCTGGACAGCGCATGTGTGGAGGGATCCCTCCCTGTCATTCACACTCTCTCTCTGCAAACTATAATTGCCGATAGAGAACAGATAGAGAACAGAGATGTTTGTGCTCATGCCCGAGGGTTTTACTCGGTGCATGCGCACTGGAGTAAGAACAGGACCCCCGTTGACCACATACGGCTTCGGGAACGAAGCAGCTTTGGTAAGTATGATTTCTACTTCACAGGAACAGCAGTTTTTCGGAACTGCTGTTCCTGTGTTGCTTTTTTAATAAATATGAGAAATAGTTCAATCCTTATCAATGCGATAAGGATTGAAAACTATTTTTCATATTTTGCGAGTGATGATAAATGTGCCCCTAAGTCTCATGGTTCCCTTCTAAGAAGCCTGCAATGTAACAATCATCATCAATTTATATAGCGCCAGTAAATTCCGGAGCGCTTTACAATTGGGAACAAACATTAATAAAACAATACCAGGCAATATATACAAACAGAGAGGTAAGAGAACCCTGCTCGCAAGCTTACAATCTAATTAGAAGGGAATGCTAAACACAGTGGGTAGGTATGAACAAGCACCAAAACAAAATGATGTGCTCCCATTCGAATACTTCAACTTATCCAATTTAATAAGACAAATTGTAAGCCAGAAAGTCTTTAATTATTGCTCCACAAGTTTAGTTATCCAATCACATACGTGATGCACACTATTAAGCCTAGGCAATTACGGAAACCAAACTCTTAAATGTCAGACATCAGATCTCCATTCCCTAATGCCCAGCAATACACACACTCACACCCATCCACATTATTAATAAAAAAAAACTACAGGTTGAAGTGGCCCAGGCAATTAAGAACACATCAGAAATACACATTACAGAAGCTGGGAAACACCGCAGTGTGTATTACACTCATTCCACTAAAGATTACAGGTATGTTTTTTTCATGCATGAGAAAAACAACAAGGATGGAAAATATGTAACTTGCTACCGTGTGATCTCGGGGGAAAACAGCAGCATTTTGATTGAATTCATTCAAGTTCTCTGTTATTATCGAGCCTCTGACAGCAGAGGACAAACTGCCTTTCAAAAGGCAAGCAGCAACGTGCCAACGATTCAGGGAAAGAAAGAGGGGGGGGCGAGGGAGATCAAGGAGCTCAGAGGAATTTGTTTTCCCGCTATCAAAAAAACTAAACATTGATTCTTTGAACAGCTTTGCAATTTAATATTTTGCGGCCTGTGCCGATAAGTGTGAAATATTAGGTTTTGATGAAGCTTATTTACTACAAGCAATAAAATATGTGTCACCCTTGAAATATAAGAAATATTATCACTGACCGTTTAGTTTAAGACAATAAAAAATCTGGTGCCAAGAGCGTATGATAAAATATAGGGATGGTAACCATATAAATATAGCATGGTTGACATCCAGATTGAGCAGAATTTCTTTTCACATCCTGCAGTTCCCCATGGTACACATCACATAATGTCAGAGATACAAACCTCTCTTTTAATTGGAAAAGCAGTGATAAATGTCTGTAATTAGTGCTAATTGATTAGCTAAATGATTCAATAAAGAATTACTGTGCATTAAGGAGATGGCCATGTACAGTCCTTTTTTTTGTTGTTCTCCCATATCTAAAATCCATTATAGCACATACATTTTCATCAAAGCGCTACACTATTTCTGTACAGCTTTCCAGTTCCTACTTAATAACCATTTATGTTGCAGGATTGTCAGTACGTGTGCCTCTGTGCTGCATGCACCTGTCCCCTAATGTGCAACACAACGTTATCAGGCAAGAGCCGGGAAGCTGCATAGAGAAACACGAAGATCTGCCATGCGTCAACAGACAAGCAATTATTGTTTTAATAAGCTATGGAGTGAAACAAACTACTGTACTTTTATAGTTGATCAATGTAAAAAGGTGTCCTATCCTTTTTCTATTTGTTTAGAATTCATTCAATCTGTGATGGTTTCACTTTGCTTTAATTGAAGGATGATCAATGTGGTTATTTAAGTATCTTTGACATTGATAAGCTGTACATCCTATAAGGTTACAAAATATATGGCATGATCCAGTAATGACTATATGCACTTTCACTTTCATTGGTCACTAATAGACTCAAGAGAAGAGCAGGTTCATTCTGGTTCAGTAAAATTATAAAGCATCATAAAATAGCTAACTCTGAGCCACATTTGCTCCTCATTGCAGCTATGCCCTCTCCCACTTAGAATGTAAGCTCTCTAATGAGGAGGGTCCTCCATATCCTTTGTTTTCATGTCTGCATTTATTTTGGCTACCTTGTATGTCCCTGTTTTATGTATGGCCAGTTTTCCCTACTGTACGGCGCTGCGGAGCAATGTGGCACCTTACAAATCTATGATATTCTTATTAATAACCACCTAATTGGCTTGCACCCTACTTATGCCTTGGCATGGACCTGCAGGTGTTGTCTTCATGACAAAAAAACAATTAAAGATTAGAGTAACCTTAAAATTCACCTCAGGGCATCCCTTTTGCTGCCAAGTACCAAACTGAACACACTCTCAGCAGGGAAGGAAAATAAGGCCAGCAAGTAATTATTAGAATATCTTGGGTCATTGTGTGATGGCATAAATGGTATGATCACTATTACACAAAACACAATATATATTTTTTTTTCAATGTCTTCTTATACAGGCTATAAGGCAACACATGTTTTACGGTTTTTAAAGGATACAGTCTGCATAGGCATTTTCTAAAATTTTATGTGCCTCTTCCTTGAAACCCAAAATACTCCTACACCACTCTTCTGTGTACAGTAATGTTGATGCCATTTGTTGCCCTTTGTTCTTCATATTCGCATATACTGGGAAGTACTCAATGGAGTGGCTCCTGCTCTGTGTGATCAGTGCTGGACAGCTGAGGACCTGGGGTGAGCAGCAAATTGGAGAAACGTCTCATCAGTAACAAAATGACTCCCCAACTGTTCCAATTTCAGTGGGACAGTCCCGATTTTATGGCTCCGTCACGCTCAGGGGTGGGAATGTTGGGGGAAGGGTGCTATGTAATGGGCAGCCTAGCGCAGATCTCTGGGGACATGGCAACGCTCCCATGGCACTGCCAGGGACAGACATGTTGGAAGCTATGATCAGAAAGGGGATTTCAAATTGTACATAATTCCGTTCCAACCAATATTAAAAGTTGACATTATATGTGGAAATTTTTTATTTTTTTTGTTTTGTAAAGTTTTGTTGTCACTGAAGGGTACGATTTCTTAGTCATTTGCCCATTTAAAAAACATTGAACATAACCGATTTCTAAAAATGACAATATAAAAGCAGTTTCAACTAAATGTGCACATATGAGATGCAATGTGACTAGGTGCATTGCACCAACATGGATCATCAAGTAAAATAAGTACTTGACATACAGTGCTTCTATTTATATCATACTGGAACTTGTTTCGCATAATGCATTATTATATCCCAAAAGGTTTCTTTTTTTTTTTTTTTAAACAAAGAAATTTCTCTACTACTGCCATTTAAATACATATCCTGTAACACAAAAATCAGTGAGCAATTAAATGAAAATACCTTAAAGTGAAAAGCTCAAGATATTTCATCTTACAAATTATTGAACATGTATTACATAGGCATATAAATGAGACACTCCGCTTAAGAGCAATTCTCTGAATTTTGACCTTGAAGCAAAATCTACGCTTCTTCTATCTTTCCAGTAATGGATGGTCCTTTAACTTAGATTTTTATAAACAAAATTGTGTTCAGTTGCTTGACTGTCAAACAGCCATGGGTGTTATTGATTACTTGACTTACAAACTGGCAAAAAAAGACTGTTTTGTGTGATCAATCACACTGAGTGGCTATATGTGTGTATCAAGCAGAACTACACAATATATTTTTTCAGGCATGCTAAACAAAAGGAAAAATAAACAATATAATATAAAGAACACAAAAGTGGCACACTGGGAACAAGGAAATAGTGCACACGATCAGTATTTTCCTTTAAAGAAAAATCACACACACACTATAATATTATAATTATATATATATATATATATATATATATATATATATATATATATATATATATATATATATATATATATATATATATATATATCTAGGACAGAGTAAGAGCAAGGTGCCTCATGGAGTAATATTATTAAATAAGAGAGATGATTTCATATAGTTATATGCGTACCAGATAAAGGCTTGATCAGAGCTCATAACACACGGACATCACGTTGATGCACGGAATCTTCCTTCTGGATCTCACAGCATATTCAAAATACATGGAAATCGGTAATAGTGTAGTATCACTTAAAACCAATAGGTCACCCAGTGCCGTAATTCACTGATCACCATATCATCATCAGACACCAGTGGGTTAAAACACACAAAAATTCGTGCTCGTGACACACCAATAGGTATTACACGTACCAGAAAAAAATGGAATATAAGCTTATATGTAGCTGAGTATCAGAATCAAACTCCTGCAGATATCTCTTCATGGGTTCCACAGATGGCATATATAAAGGAATGATAGTCCATATAGTGAAGTATGAACAAGTAGAAATGTATAACAATAAAAGTAGAATGGTAGCACTCACATTCAGCTGGAATAATAAACAGCAGATTAATATATCAAGTGAGACCAACAGCAACAGCAGCAGCAATCAACCAGCAAATAGTCCTCAACGCGTTTCATCTATTAAAAGACCTCCTCAGGAGGGTTTCATGATATTATTATACAAGGTGAATGCGAGTGATTTCCATATATTTTGTATATGCTGTGGCACACTGGGAACAAAGTAAATAGTGCACACGATCATTATTTTCCTTTAAAGAAAAATCACACACACACACACATTATATATATATATATATATAATATTTTATTACACGCACTTTATTTCCCCATGTATAAAATGCACCTTTTTCCCAAAAATTTTGGGTCTAAAACCTGGGTGCGTCTTATACAGGGGTAGCGGGGATGCGGGGGGAGGGGGGGCAGCGTTGCAGTGGCAGCTGGGGGGATCGAAGGGGAGTGGGGCAGCGTTACAGTGGCAGCGGGGATCCAGGAGGAGGGGGACAGCAGTATGCACTCATCCAGAAGGAGGGGGACAGAGGCACAGTGGCAGCGGGGATCCAGGAGGAGGGGGGACAGCGGTATGCACGCATCCAGGAGGAGGGGGACAGAGGCACAGTGGCAGCAGGAGGGGGGGCGATTGCAGGGAGAGTGTGTTGCCCGGCTGTTCTGATTGTGATCAGAGCAGCCGGCCATTACACTCTCCCTGTCTTTTTTGACAGCTACCATAATATTTTTTTCCCAAAATTTTGGGGCCAAAATTAAAGGTGCTTCTTGTACATGGGAGCGCCTTAAACATGGGGAATATAATAATAATAATAATAATAATAATAATAATAATAATAATAATAAATATATATATATATATATATATACACACATACATACATACATACACGCACATATATACATACACACACACACACACACACACACACACACATATATATACACACACACTTTACTGCACAGTGCAATGCGCTGTTACATGTAACCAATACAAAAAAAGAAAAAAAGACAGTTGTCAGCGCTTAGCCTCAACACTGCTTATCTGTGTGTATCTAGCAAAATAAAAAAACATGAGGCATTGGTTCATATTTTGATCAAAACATTTAAACCTGCATCCCAGCGTTAAGGGCACCTCATCATATGCAGGTCCAACACTGATTTATAAGCTTTAAACACCATTAAAATTCAGTCAAAATCAGATGCACTTACCTCCCAGGTATAGGGACTTGCATCTAAATCGGGCTTATTGCCATTAAGCTGGTACCATATATAATATGGGAAATACAAAGCGCGGGCTTATATTTTCTTTGGTTTTGTCGTAAAAATTATGTTCATTTATAGATATCTGGCTTGGTTAGTTAGCTGGTAGAAATCTTTAATTATATCAGTGTATAATGATTTCACACGTATATCTCATATATGCCAAGGACTGTTGATACTCAAGGAGTAAGAGGATGAACAAAAAATTATATAAGAGAGAGAGAGAGTATTAGGTGAAGACAACAAGAATAAGCATGAAAGAAAAGTACTGCAAGGACAAGCAGATACTTGGTTATGGGGGTATACTTGCTTTGCACTTGCTCTGGCAGGGACTTCAAAAATCACACGATCTTGCAAAAAAGTCAATGTTAGTGCTTGTGCAGTGTTAAGACGGTCAAGGTAAGTTGCCAGCCTAAGTATGGGCTTGAGAGTGATTCTAAGCACCTGAAAAGTCTGTGGGGATACATACCCTGCGTCCTAAGGAAAACATTGGCAAAGCAGGGTTTTTTTTGGAGGGGGATGGGGAGGTGAGGGTGAACTGCCATTTCTGGATCCCCTTCAAATCAACACTCTATAGCTGTCACACCCTGTTTTGTTCTCCCCTTGCATACAGCATCAGGGGAGGCTTAGATGTAGCTGTGGTCAGGATATCAGGATATGGACTGGATACAGGCAGTGCAATTATTCATACATTTCTCAGGCGTGTAAAGAAACATTTACACCAGGCAAACAAGACCGGAATTAGGCTTTTTTTCCCCTTATTTATCAAAGTCCCTGGGCCGGTGAAGACTACATTCTTAAAGAATTGTGAAAACTATTTAACAAGGACAATTGAAAATACAACCATAAAATAGAAAGCCTGTGTTTCTTTAAAAGGACTAAAAGAAAGAAAGTAAAAGTATATTTTAAGGTGTATCAAAAGGATAGTTTACATATAGTGGACAGATGTCTCCGATGTAGAATTTGCATAACCGTAGCTGGTGACATATTGATTATACAGCAATTAATAGTGAATCCCGAAAACCAAGTTTGGCTTCCAGTTCCACTGCACATGCACAATCTCTCAGCTACCCCGGTGACATTTTGTACCATAACTTACAGCGACTGAAGATTTTTTCTGGTAGGGAAGTGGGATGTTGGAAGGGATGTTTGGCCATTGTTTCAGTAAGTGTGTGTCAATCACAAGCGCACGGAGCAGCGTCTGATCCATACTTTGGGCATCTCAAAAGTACTGCTTTTTCAGATGAACTCTTGCTCCAGCTACAGGGCTAGTCTAAACGCCACTTACTAATGAGGATAGTCTCATATGCATGCTGGAACATGTGTTTTCAATCAGTAGCAACTGTAAAAATGTATTTATGTACAGTAGACATTCATAACATCCTAATAAATGTATTTCATGGGGAGGAACACACTTATTTTTTAATGTTTTGTCATTAATACCTGTATTATTTCCAGGTGACATTAATTCAATTAATCATTCTGTGCAATCTTTTGCAAATTTATATTCCACATAGCTATTGGATGTATCCTGCAGTGCCCTGTGTAGTATAGCAGAGCTTACCTACACCAGAATTAATCAGTGCACGTATCTACAGATCCATTACTTGATGAATTCGGGTGTGCACTGACCCAAATTACATGCGTTCTGAAAAGCACGCACATTGCGCTCAGTATGTGCACCTTGACGAATAAGGCCCACCATGTCCACATCAGTATTGTGATGTTGTTAATGCTAGGTTGGCAGATCGTTTTTTTGGGTTAGTGCTTCATAAAACTCATTATACAACACCAACTTATGGGAGAGGACCATCCAGTCTCTCAGAAGAACAGATACAGATGCCAATCAGGATGACTTATCTGTAAATACATCTGGTAGCTTGCTCCAAGTGCAAACTGAAACACTTGTTCATTTTATTCTAACGCATTATGTATGTTCCTTAAATTTTATAGCACCAAATATTATTGGTTATATGATCAAAGATGAATTGAGCTAGTTTCAAAACTGGTTAGGCATATCCTCAACTAGCTTATACATGCCATTTGCATTCACATCTGTTCCAATCTCATTTTTCTTCATGTGTGAGATTTTTGGTATAATACTATGATCGTTGTATAATTTTGTACTTAGACACATTTACAACCTAATAGAAAATTAGAGTTTTAGTATGTAGGTGGTTTATGCTCCTTACATAAAATATACAATTTCCATCTTATAATTTATAAGTTCTTGCATCAGCTAGAGCAGTGGTCAGGAAACAGTGGTAAATTACCCCAAATGGGGTAAAAATGAAATTCTTGGGGATAATGCTACCAATTCACATGCTGGCAGTTGGATTGTAGACCCCTTTAAATGTGAAACTGCTGTTGTACCAGAAGAGCCTCAAGGGTTGGCAGAGGAACTTCTTGAGCTTCGATGCAATAATGAATCACGTATTGCATTTGAAAACAAAGCAGATCTGTCGTATTTTTGGATGTCAACAGCTGCAAACAGCTATCAAAAGTGCACATGAGGAGGCAGTCAAAAAGTTGCTGCCTTTTGCAACAACCAACCTTTGCGAACAAGGATTTTCCATTCTAACGAACATAAAAACAAAAGCAGAGAAATAGATTGGACACTGAAGACTGTATCCAAATTCTCTGTCATCAAAATGCCCCAATATTGATGCTCTAGTATCAACAATGAAGCAACATCATTTCTCCAAAACATGAAGTTTTGAAGTTGAAGCTTTCAAATAAATTTTTAACAGATTTAATAACATTTTTAATTCCAATAATTAATAATATATGATTTTCTTCTTTTCAAATCAAGGGGGTAACGTCAGCGTATCTAAATATATTTTGGGGTAAAAAGCAAAGAAGTTCCCTGAGAGCTAGAGAGTGTTTTGCACAAAGTCTAAATTAATACCTTTGACATATCTGAAGGTTTCTGTGTTATCACATCTGTACCATTTAAATTGTATATTCAGCTCCTGACAACTCTAAAAAGCTTAATGGACAATTTGGAGGAGGGGAAGAATTAGAGTGGTAAGTTATAAGATGTATCCACCCAAAGGACATCCCCCTCACCCTGTAAAGAGATTTCTCCATGCTAGGAATCCACAACACCTTAATTTCCACAAGCAATAAAAATGCATTTTCTGATTAAAGAACCCTCATTTTCTGAGCATTCCCAATGTGTTGCACACAGTGTACAACCTATCAAGGGCCCTGTGCATGAGGCCCAAGAACCCTGTATCTATAGCTTTTATATCATCTTAGGGAAACCTACCCAAGACTGCACCGTCTACAGCATCCCTTCCCACCAGCGTTCAATGCACCCCACCTCACAGAGTTTAAAATTTCCTCTGCAACAATGTAATTATGCTAAATTAAAAACATTTTTTTTTTTTTTTTTAAATGCTTTTACGCTATAAGCAATATTGAGCGGATTACTGCTTAGATATGGAGTTAGCCTTAAGAATAAAACTTACATAGCTCTTTGTTCCCGGTTTTGTCAAGAAGAATAACATGCCTAATAAAAATACACGATATGTAGTGATCTATGCAACAGAAAGGTAATTGGTTCATTGCCCGTTAATTAGGAACACAAATAATTTGTTAACAAAATCTAATATACAGGTATAGCAGCGCCCTGAATAATATTCCTATTTTAGCCCATCTACTAAGTACGGCCAGCATCATTCTTGGAACAAATGGTAAGACAAGAAATAATTGCTTCAAGACTTTAAATGCCTCACATGTTTTACAACAAAACTGCTACCAAAAACACAGACAAAATGCAGCCTAGTTACACAAATTAGCATTTTGCTGTGGCTTTGTTGCAACTGAAATATCTAAATTTGATAAACTGTCACAAGCACTCAGCAAATGAAAGATGTTACATGAGGCTTTGTAAATCAGACTACTAACATTCTTTCTAAAGCATGTTTACACAAATCGCTCTGCTGACACTTTTTTCCCTTCATTTCACTTAACATTTAAACAATTTCTTCAAAAGCATTTCATTTTCTGGGTTTCATCTTTCTGCCAGGCATTTTCGTCAATGGTACAAGATTCTTGAGATAGTAGCGATTGGTTTGATTTGCATTGCATTAAATACAAGTGTTGCAGCATTAGATGGAGTTACGAACTGATTTTTTGGTGCGTTTGCTGCTTAAATAACTTTGCTTTATTCCTGAAAATGAAGTTAAGATGTACTCAATTATCTACTTTTAAAATACAGAGAAGTATGATAAGAAACTTTAATTTAAAAAACATGTTACAGATATAAATTATAAAAATAAAGAGACTTTAAAAAATAAATAAAATACTGTTTCATTAGCCAACAAAAAAGTACATTATGACTCACCCTCTTACAGTTAACCAGATTATAAATTATCCAGGGATGGCTAAAACAGAGAGACTTGCAATATGCTGTAAACATTAATCATGGTGAACAGATCCTAGGATGAGAGTGTGTTTTACTAAGGAAGTATACAAAAATAAAGTAAGTGCCATCTCTACAACATTGCCTACTCTCCCGGAATGTCTGAGAGAATCACGGAATTCTGCGAGTTCTCCTGGACAACCTCCTGGTCCCTGGCCACTTCATTAGTTAAGTGGCAGGGGCGGGGTTTAGAATGTGATTTACGAGTCAGTGTGGTCCTGCCCCCCTGCTGTAAAAAGGCTAGAAATTGTGAGGACAGTTTAGGGGGCATGGCCAAGTGACGCAATTCACCAAGACCCGCCCCCACCTCCCCATGGATCTCCCAGAGACCAACTTGTCAAAATTGGCAAGTATGCTTTACAACACTCAGATCTAGCAATGAAAAGTGCAGAGTATTTGCCTAGTTATAGTTGTGCCAGCTTTGACTTGGGTAAAATTTATTGGGACACCCAAAAGGTGGTAACCAGACTATACCCCACAGGCTGTATAATTGGGAAGCCCTCAGTTAGACTCTTTGACCATTATGCTGCAGAATAAGCCATTATTAGAGCCAGCCCATGAGTCAACTAGGCCAGTGTCGGACTGGCCCACAGGACTACCGGAAAAATCACCGGTAGGCCCCTCTGCCTTTTGACCACACCCCCTTCTAGAAGTGGGCGGAGCCCATTCAGCTCACATGTTCGGTATCCCCGCTGCCCTCCCCGGCGTCCCTGCTGCTGTGTGTACAGAGTTCATCTCGTCTGCTTGTTATAAACCTTTGTAATCATTCTCACTGCCGGCCTGGTGTGGAGAGTTCCCCAATCACCATCCTGATATCACCCGTGTTACACGCAGTACGTGTGCCCAGATCCTCCCAGCGTGTTAGACAGAGGAGCGTGTGCCTGCTGGGAGACCAGGTCCGGGGATTCTTGTCAGATATTTCCAGATAAGGTTTGACCACAGGGAACAGTTCCCCCTACGCACATCAGACTTCTTGTCAGTAAGTGTGTTACACACAAACTGTCTGAGCGTGAGCGGAATAATAAAGGGAATACTCGTAGAATATTTAACTTAAACCAGGAATTAATGAATGGCTGCTGAACATACGTATCCTGTCATCCAGCCGGCAGCCACGTTCTGGATCAAAGGGGGGGGGGGGGGTCAGCTCACCTGGTGATCGGCGTCCCTGCTGCTACAGATGACTGGCTGCAGTCATCTTTCAAATGCGATCGCAGCTGCGATCATGTGACCTGCCCCCTCCTCCTCCTGTCAGCTGACTGTCTTATGATCCCGCCGCCGCTGAAGGACTAAGGAGCAGAGGCTGCATCAATCCAAATATGGGTAAGTAGATTTTCTTATTTTTATTTAATATTATTGGATATGTCTTTTAATTTCCTCCAAATTCCAGGACTTTCACTTGACACAGAATTATCTTATATATATATCCTCCATCTGTTCTCTAGCTACTGGGTAAGCAGAGGCTTACTGCAAATATATATATATATATATATATATATATATATATCTATATTAGTGTGTGCGCGAATTAAGAGAGCACTATTCCATGGCATAAGTGAATTTGGGGGCACTATTGAGGGTATAATTTGAATTGGGGACACTATTGTGGGCATAATATGAATTGGGGACAGTATTACGTGGCATATGTGAATTTCGAGTACTACTGTGTGTCATAACATTGTTTGGGGCACTACTGTGTGGAGTAACATTGTTTGGGGCACTACTGTGTGGAGTAACATTGTTTGGGGCACTACTGTGTGGCATAATATTGTTTTGGGGCACTACTATGTGGCATAGGGGGGCTGCCTATCTATATTAAACTATAGTGAGGGGGGGGCTGCCTATGCTAAACTATAATTAGAGGGGGCTGCCTTTGCTAAACTATAGGGAGGGGGGTTGTACAGAGAACACTATAGGGAGGGGGTGTTGGGACCTTTAATTTAATGCTGGGGTGGTTTGGGTCTATAATTGAATGTAGGGCTGAGTGTGGTGAGGAGGGCTATCTATTAAATGTGAATATTAATAATTAATGTGGGAAATGGATGTATTAAACGTAAATGCTATTAATTTCTTGCTGGGGCTGTTTGGAGGGAGGGTAATAGGTTTATTTATTAAATGGGAATAGTATTAATTTAATGTTGGGGTCGGTTAGAGGGAAATAGATCTATTTATCAAATGTGAGTACTATTACTTTAATGTTGGGGCTGGAGAGAGGCCTATTTATTAAATGTGGGTGCTGTTTATTTAATAGCGGGGATGGTTGGTGTTTTCTAAATGTATCCATTATTTTTTCCAAATAGGACCCTCAACATTCCAGGATACAGACAAGCCGCAACTAAAGAAACCAGAAGCCACAGGTGGTAAAAGTGACAACAACAGGTAGGACAGTTTGTCAAATGTTCTGAGTCTAGTGCAAGCTTAGCTAACCTGTGGCACTCCAAGTGTTGTGAAACTACAAGTTCCAGCATACCCTTCCAGCAATAAGCTGCTATATATTGGCAAAGCATGCTGGGGCTTGTAGTTTCACAACACCTGGAGTGCCACAGGTTAGCCAAGCCTAGTTTACTGGAACAATCCCAATTTTTGGTGACTGTTCTACCCAATCTAAGGGGCAGGTCAAGACTGTGTACTCTATATACACACTGCATTCTTTATATACTACCCTATGGTACTAGCTGTCCTTCGTGAGCTGACCACTCCCCCTCTAGTGTCTGGTCCCGCCTCTATGATGGCCGGCCACACCCCCACTGGTGGGCCCCTAGCGTTGCAGTCCCCCGGTGGGCCCTTCATGCCCCAGTCCGACACTGAACTAGGCTATACCCAAACAGCCTTATTGCAGAAAATCGAAAACCTCATCCTAATCACCTCGGTGATGGGTACAGTACAAATGCAACCCTTACTGACCCTGTGCAAGTATAAACTTGTATTTCCACAACAGCTGGAGAGCCACAGGTTTCCAAAGCCTGCAAGAGCTCCACCTTTAAAGAGTTGTAATAAAACATGCACACTAATCAAATATTGTTTGCCAATAGAGGAGGTAGGGCTTAGTGACAATGCACGCATCATCATGGCCCCATCCCATTTTTATTGGCCAGAAATAGTGATGACCATTTAGGGACGGGGCTAATCTCAATCATCCGAGCCCCGCCCCCACAACCCCTTCTGCTCCCCGGACCTCCCGGGAAACAAGTTGCCAATGTTGGAAAGTATGATATAGGCAGTCTGAATTGTGTGGTTGGCAATCACAAACTACAACCTTGCAAACAATAAGAACATTATTGTGATTTAAAAATAAAAGTACACAATTGAAACAATGATGTCAGGCCCTTTAAACTAAAATATACTTTCATGTTTGTAAAACTAAAAAAACAACCCACAAGTAACAGTGCTCTATCCATATTCCTGGAGCAAATGAATTGCACAGACCAATTAATGGTAACAATTAAGAGGAGCGTTGTTTTCTCTTTCCCCTTTTAGAGCTAGGTGCACCATCCTGGAATTCCCATGAGAGGGCGATGCCATCTAGTCTGGCTCAGTGTGGCCAAAGTTACTAGCGGATCCTTTCCTTGGTCCCAAGCCTAACTGGGCCAGTACATCATGCATAATAGAATGAAAGCAAGTGGAAAGCTATTTTAATGCCCTTTGATATTGTAGAAGCATTAACTGAATGTACACTGTGACAGGATGGACCACCTATGCCACCCTGTCTGTTGTTGCTGGGAACCGACTGGGCTTACTATGCCACTGTTCCCTTTCGTTATCCCAAATGCACCCTCTTGCCGCATTAGGAGGGGCTTACAAAGGCTGCCACCACTGGACTCCTATACCGGCATCCAGAACCAGGTTTTTTCTGGGTAGTTGATGCTGCTAGCATACTTCATTGCTAGTTTTCCTGGGCTGATACCCCTGACCTCTCACGATAGATCAGGGTTGCTGTGGATGGATCCGCCCCTGGCCTATCACACTGACCAAGGCTGCTGGGTAGCGGGCAGAGTGGTGGTACTGGAAAAGCTTTGGTCCAAACCTCAGACACGCGGAGAACGGATTAGATTTTGGGACTAATCTGCAGATCACAGGAATACAGCAATATTGAAGATGTTTTCAAGCAGGTCTTGAAGCAAGATGTTTATTTGCTCTCACACGGGAAGGTACCAGTGTGATCAGGTCAGATGAAAATCAGAAGAACAAGTTTCAAATACAAGCTGATGACTTTTTATACCGTTGAGAAACAGTCTATTTTTAGAATCAGGATGTACCCTGCTTCCCAAAACATAGATTTACGTGCATTTCAAGCCAAAAACAAAATTTACACTTATCTATGAAATTCACTCTGGACAACAGGCCACACAGTAACGACCCCCTGCTGGGCCTTTGGCCAGAGTAGGCATGAGACTTCATCATATGCCTAATTGGAGGTTTCCACTAGCAACCTTACAAATCCCAGACAATGACACGTCCATACAAAACACATCCCAATACAAAAAAGACTTTACAAACAAAGGCTCATTGTATCAGATATATTCATCTGAAATAATGTATATCCTTTAGTAAGGTTAAAACAGGAAAAACGAGTTTCTACCCTGGTCTCAGAAATAACGATTTCCTATCTCAAAATATATACAAAAATATTAAAAATAAGTGCATTGGCAATTTATATTAATTAGCGCCCTGCACTATTTCCCTTAAATAAATTGATACCATAAGTTCTTTATGAGTGATCCAGTCACAGATACATATTGCAGACAGAGTGTATGGTTTAGAATCGGTAACCTAAAATTGCATTGGGCCCTGCAAAAGGTTTTACTGGTGGGCCCTGCATTTTTCAGTGTGATGTCTATACCTGGAATTCCCAAGGTTAATTATCTTGGCTTCCTGTTGGAGTCCCTGACCTTATGCCAAGCCTCATAGAAGTACTTGCTATGACTATATAATCTATGTAAATCTTACATTTATTAAAAATGTGCAAACCATAATTATTATGACCAGCTAGCTTTAAAATAACTTAACATGTACACATAACACAGCAAGTATATTTAACATTACATTTTCATTTTTAACTGGATTTTCTTTTTATCGAAAAGCACAAAACAACCTGCTAAGGTACAAAATAAGTACGATAGACTTAAATAATTAAAGTGTAAGTAGTGGTATGTACAAACAATTGTGTTTTGAAAGCCATTAGAAGGTCACCGTACAAGAGACTGGGACACTGTAGAATAACAATTAATTAGATCAATAATGAATTAGTAGGATGGATTACAGAATGCTGAAACATACAAAGAGCACAGCAATTTATATTTCAAGAAACTGTAAGCCTGCAGTTAAGTAATAACCCGTCCTAATTTAGATCTATATTTGGTCCAGAAATGCATACTGTATACGTATACAATTGCTAAAAATATAAAAAAAAAAAAAAAAACATGCATTCAGCTCTTTAAAATGAGCTAACAAGACAATAGAAGAAAAAAAAAAAAGTTTACCAACTATACTAATAATGAGTTCTCTTTCATTTACAAGCAAGTTATACAACAGCAGTTTATAGTTTGACCAAGACTTGATTTAAATTGGTGATGCTCTGATGCAAGACACTTTTTTGTCTGTCTGAACGGTCCCGGATTAAGGAGTCTATCTTACCACTGTGCGATGACAATCAATATGCATCGCTGCAAATCACAGGTGGAATTTACCATGTCGGGGCTGATCTGGGATCCTTGCCGAAGTCCCCCCACCTCCAGAAAGATTTTTTTACCATACCACTTCCACGGTTGAGGGATCCAGCAAAACCGGAGAGTCTTCAGTTGGGTCCCATTATAAAAAGACAGATACTGACATCCTTGACTAGGTTCTGGTGTTCCCATAGATGGGGACAGCGGTAACATCCGTTAATGGGGTTAAGGCTAAAGAAATCTTTGATTTGATTGGTACATTTAGAAAATTCCAGCCAGCCCCTGTGTTAAATCAATAGGACACACAATTAATACTTAGGCCTTCCTCCAGCCCCAACGTTAAAGTAGTAGTATTCCCATTCAATAAATAAACCTTTTTCCCTCCCTCCAGACAGCCAAAACAATAAATTTATAGCATTTACGTATAATATACCTATTTCCCGCAACCATCACTGCCATTAAATAAATCACATTCCGCATTCAATTAATAGCGCCAAAACCACCCCATCTTAAATGAATAGTCCTCACTATAAAATTTAATTGGCCCACCATCACCCCACAAACAAAATAGCACCCATTAGTTAATCACCGCCTACCACACACACATTACATTGCCACAAGCCCGCTGTGACATCACAGACATTACTGTGCCCCTTCATCACCATGCTGTGCCTCCTTATGATCACACTTCACCCTCCATGCTGCTTTGGCCCCCCTTCACTCTCTGCCATGCTGTCTGTGCTCCCCTTCACTCTCTGCCATGCTGCCTTTACGCCCTCTTGCTTCCGTTCCTCCACTTACCTTTCTATCGACTTCTTTCTTCTCTTCTGTCTTCTTACCAACTCCTCTCTGCACTGCTCCTCACTGAACGTCGGGCGTGATGACACAACACCCGACATTGTGCGAACGGAGCAGAGAGGAGGGTCGCCGGAGCCGCGGTCACATGAGTATTTTTTTTAATTTTTTTTTCTAACGAATAAAATTTTTATTGGTTTTTTCAAGGTTTTTCAAAAGGGGGTATTTTTTATTTTTAATTAATTTATTTTTTGTTTAAGTTACCCGCTCCCCCCACCAACGAAGAGGGGAGCGATCAGGGTCAGGGGCCTACCGAGGGATACCCCGGTCACCCGGCAGCCCAGTGCCTCCTATGGTGTCTGGTCATCCTACCTCCAATAGCTGTAAGTGCCAGTTTTGGCTTCACTGGACCTGCATTGTTTAAATTACAGTGAACAGATGTAAAAATAAAAAACACAAACATATCTCATGCACAGTACATTAAAAATATGAAAACAAATACTAAACCAGATCAATTCTAGGCAGCTTGGGCTGAATTCCACTCTTTTTGACAGAGTTGAGTTACCCTGTTGTAGAGTATACAAGCTGCTCATCATGGGTTATTGACTCTGGGGAGGGATGGCAATAAAACAAAACAAAAAAAACAAGTCATGCCAACCAGTATTCCCAAGTCCCCTGGAGACAGGGTAATAATAAAGTTTTGGGACCCATGGTCACAGTGCGATAAGCAGAGGTCCCCAGAAAAAAGAAAAAAACAAACAAAAAAAAAGTAGTTTTCAAATAAAACCAACTGAATAAAAGACCTAATTTACTACTGTAAATGAAAAATCTTGTTTTTTCCTTTCTTTATCCACCATAGTCCAAATGAAAACAAATGCACGCACTAGTGCTAAATACTGCTAAAAGATGAAAGGAGGGGGTCTCCAGAACTTCACCAGCAGCAACTCGTGCATTTTCACCACACTGGCCATTTACTAAGGACTCACTGCTCTGGTCATTTAGCCTTGGCCAATACTAGTGTGCAGGTGGGTTGTTGGTTTAAAGGGGGTTAATCATATTTACTCCACAGTCAGGGCCTGATCAACCACTAGGCTGACCAGGCTGCAGCCTGGGGCGCTGCGCTGCAGGTATTTTTATTTTTAAAATTTTTTTTTTTTTTCTTCATTCATTTTTTTTTGGGGGGTGGGGGGAGGGTCGCCGCGCAGGGGGGTCGCCGCGGGGGGGTGGAGGGCTCGACGATCAAAAGCATTGGTGGTCAGTGGTTAGCAACACAACACAGCCAATTGCCAGGCTGCCTGTTGCTGTGCAGCAGACAGGAAAGCAGGACGTCTTCACTTCCTATCTGCTGATCTGAGGAGAGGAGCGACGCTGGCACAACTACAGGTAAGTGAAGGGGGGAACTGCCCTGCATATCTATCGGGAGGGGGAGGGGAACTGCCCTGCATATCTATAGGGAGGGGGGGGGGGGAACTGCCCTGCATATCTATAGGGAGGGGGGGGGGGGAACTGCCCTGCATATCTATAGGGAGGGGGGGGGGGGGGAACTGCCCTGCATATTTATAGGGAGGGGGGGGGGAACTGCCCTGCATATCTATAGGGAGGGGGGGGGGGAACTGCCCTGCATATCTATAGGGAGGGAGAGGGGGGACTGCCCTGCATATCTATAGGGAGGGAGAGGGGGGACTGTCATGCATATGTATAGGGAGGGAGAGGGGGACTGTCATACAAATCTATAGGGTGGAAGGGGGGGGCTGCCATGAAAATCTATAGGGAGGGAGAGAGGTTGATATGTATGTAACCCCTGGGGATGCTGCAGTTAGACTTGAGCACCCAGGGGCTAATAATCACAATTGCATCAGTAAGAAAAGAGATGCATATAGCTATTTACCAGTCAAGGAGAAGGAACTACATCTCCCAGAAAGCTGTTATGAAGAGGGGGCGGAGCCTAAGAAGACTGAGAAACCAGAGGGCGGAGAGAGAGAGGGAGAGAGGTGCATCCTGGGAGAGACTGAGCTGTGTGACTAGTTCAGATAGGTGACCCTAGGCAGAAGGGCACTGGATGAGTGATCTGAGCAGAGAGAGCAGTCTGCAGAGATATCAAAGCTCGGTGCAGTTCTGAACAGAACCTGCTGGAAGCCACAGTTTGAAGCTGTAGGAGGAGGTTTGCATGCATCTCTGAAGAAGGACATTTTACAAGTCAGCCATTTTGGAGATAATCAAGTTCAGACCTGTGACACACTGGTGCAGATAAGTTACTGGTTATTTTTATCTATCTGTTGTTGTTCAAGTGGGGTTTGGACTATATCTGGCCACAAGGGCTGAAGAGTTAGGGATAGATGGGTGGGCAGGTAAATATGCACCAAGTGTGTGTCTAATCAGCACTTGTGGAACTACAAGTCCCAGGATACAAATTAGAAAGGATTTTACAGTTGTTGCTAGAGGAGGGTCTGCATACTGTGACTGCTGTACCTCACTGCAAGTGATTTAAAGATCTCCAAAATCTGCAAACTGGACACATGATGTTTCCATGCCATGCTGCATACATACAGAAGGGCCCCAACTTGCAGTGCACTGCTCTATTTGTGTGTGTGTTTGGCAGTACATTGTAGGGCTATAAGGGAAAATATATAAATTCACCCTGCAAGATATTCACAGTATCAGGAGCAAGTAAGATATCTGATATATTTTTTCATGTGTATAAAGCTGTGACAGTTAATGGTTATATTGTTATATATTATATTATATTGTATGCTGTTATTGATTTATTGCGAGTTTTTGTGTTAACTTGGTGTGCATAGTAAGAAGTGGTGCGCCACTTTCATCCACACTTGTTTTATTACTGTATTGTATTGTTTGCACTATTATTTCAAATTATACCAAAGTATATTTTTCTATAAAATTACAAAGCTGCATTTAGGATTTCCATTTAAATAAATGTGCCTGGCTGGCTTTTGCAGCACACATTTTGTCACAGAGTGTTAATACTGGGCAGGGGGTTTCCCGAATCTCCCCCTGGTGTATCTTTTGAACACCCCCCAGAAGAGAAAGCAGAGATTCGGGTGGAGGCACTGAAAACCAAGTACCAAGGTGAGAAGCATCTGCGTGGTTCAATATATATATATACCCTCACAACGCTTAATACACAAGGGGGTGTTACAGTGGAGGCACTGCTGAGATACTGAAGACACACTCAGTGAAACCCATCAGCACAGACGTCATGGATAGTATAAGAGAAGAAGTGTTTCTGTGGTGTGAACAACAGACTGTGGCCCCAACTCGATGTTTAGGGATCTATGGTGACTCTCAGGGAGTGACAGATGAGGAAGTCCTGCATGTGCTCCACAGGATTTATGGGGTAGAACATCCTAAAATCCTTGGATGGAAAGGTAGAGATCAGCATAAGACCAGTCTGATCCTCTGTGAGACGCAAGCAGAATTGGATAAAGATTTTCTTCCCTCCCTCGTTTCTGGGCCACAAAAACAACAATGGCATATTGTGATACCGTTAAAGCCAAAACAGCTAGTGGCAGCACCTCTTAATGCTGAACTTCCAGATGGAGATATTAACCGACAAGTATTCCCTCAGGCCAGGGAAGAGAATTCTCAGTCACCCTCCAGTACTAGGAAAACTGATGAGGATCAAAGCGAACTGTTCCTCACTGCTGTACAGAAACTGGTAGACCAGTTAGGAAAGTCACAGCATGAAGGGGGCTACAGAAGGCTCCGGCTCTTCTCAGGAATAAAACCAGTCCCTACTGGGGAAGAAACTTACGAGGCATGGAAAGAGATGGCTTCCCAATACCTGGAGGAATGGCATTGCTCCGAACCCTATAAGAGACAGCGGATCGTTGAAAGTCTGCGAGGTCCCGCTGGAGAACTAATCCAAGCTGTACGGAGAAGTGACCCCCAAGCCACTGCACGACACTACTTAGCGACTCTAGATCAGGAATATGGAATGGCAGAGGATGCAACAGATCTGCTCTATCAGCTACGCCACACCTATCAGGAGTCAGGGGAGACATTGTCCAATTATATCTATCGGCTGGACAAGCTGATCCACCTTATTGTGTCAAAGAAAGGAATACCCCTAGCAGAAGTAGACGACAGGCGTATGCAACAGTTGTTACGGGGTGCTCTGTCCCATGACCCAGTAGCGATGAAGATAAGAAATGCTCAACTGGGACAACCATCACCTACTTTTCTTCAGTTGATACAAGATGTTAAACAAGAGGAAGCTATAGTTAAATCCCGAGAGAGGGTGACCAAGAAAGTCAAGGTCGTACAGTCAAAGCCCGAGGCTGACCTTCCCAGCACTGAGTTAATGAAGATTGTGGAGAAACAAGGTGAGCAGATTGCTCAGTTGTTGGAGATGCAGAAGCAGATTCAAGCACAGATGCTGAAATACCACACTACCGAGCAACTGCACCCGAACATCCACCCCCGGCAAGTTCTCGAAGCTAACACTACTCGGAAACAGAACAATTGTTTCACTTGTGGAGAAGTTGGGCATCTCGCTAGACAATGTCCTCAGAGGAAGGGAGGAAGGTGGTCACCCTCACCATCCCACCGGGATAGGAAGCTTTCGGAAAACTGAAAGGGAGGACCAGGAACCCCCACACTGGCCCTCTAAAGAAAGCTGACATTAACACTGTGGGGAACTCTCACCTGGATTGGGGTCTTTTGCCCAAAGGATTGCTGGGACCCTCTCCTCACGTGCCGGCATGTCTAAATGGGAGACCTTGTATGGCCTTGCTAGATAGTGGTTCACAGGTGTCCATTGTGTTCGAGAAGTGGTACCGAGATAATCTATCTGACTTGCCCATAAAGCCATTGTGTGGACTGACCATCTGGGGTCTGAGTGACAAGAATTATCCCTACCTTGGGTACATCACTGTACCTTTGAAGTTCCCACGGGAAGTAGCTGGAATAGAAGAAGAGGTGAACGTGCTTGCACTTGTCTGTCCTGAGGCCGAAGGAGAACCTCGAGATGTCTCAGTGATTATTGGAACTAACTCCCATTTGTTCGAGATACTGGCCAACTGGTGCCAAGAGGTGGGAGGAGCAAGTTATAGTAAAACACTTAAGATTCATCCTATGTGCCTTGCTGCTTATAAGAAGAAAGAGGAAAAAAAATCTCAGAAAGAAACCACATTACAAATAGGAAGTTTTGATCAATGCTTTAATGGTAGTGATGCTAGTCAAGAAGACCGACACTGGCTAGTTATGCAAATGCTACAAAGAGAGGTTGCCTTCTCTTCGGGGGACTGGGATTTAGGTCTAGCGACAGGAGTGGAGCACCACATAAGGCTAACGGACGACAGACCTTTCCGAGAACGGTCAAGACGCCTAGGCCCTGCTGATTTGGATGATATTCGGGAACATTTAAGGAAGATGCTAGAGAATGATGTGATTGAGAGATCTGAGAGTCCCTATGCTTCTCCTATTGTGGTGGCTAGAAAGAAGACGGGAAAAATACGGATGTGCGTGGACTACCGGACATTAAACAAGCGCACGATTCCTGATCAGTACACTGTCCCTAGGATAGACGAAGCCCTTGATTGTCTTCAGGGAAGCAAGTGGTTTTCTGTGCTAGATCTACGCAGCGGGTACTATCAGATATTGATGAGTCAGAAGGATGCTGAGAAAACCGCCTTCATCTGCCCGGTTGGATTCTTTCAGTTCAAAAGATTGCCACAAGGATTATCAGGGGCTCCAGCCACTTTCCAACGATGCATGGATGATGTTGTGGGTGACATGAATTTCAGGGAAGTGCTGGTATACTTGGATGATTTGATAGTATTTGGCCAAACATTGAATGAGCACAACGAAAGACTCCTCAAGGTATTGAATCGCTTAATAAAGAAAGGGTTGAAGTTGTCCCTTGACAAGTGTAGCTTCTGTAAAACCCAGGTCAAGTATGTGGGATATGTTGTGGATCGGGAAGGAATTTCTACAGATTCAGCGAAGATAGAAGCGGTGAAAGAATGGCCTCGACCAACAATACTGAAGGAATTAAGGTCTTTTTTGGGGTTCTGTATCTATTACAGAAGGTTTGTCCCAAACTACAGTAAACTTGTCAAGCCTCTTACAGATCTAACTCGAGGTTATCCTGCTCCAAGAGGTTCCCATCGGAAAGAGAAACCATTGTTCCGGGTAAATGATGCGTTCGGGGAAAGGTGGAGTGAGGCTTGCGAACAAGCTTTTGAAGGATTGAAAACCTGCCTGATTCAAGCGCCTGTTCTGGCATATGCCGATCCAGAGTTACCATACATTCTGCATGTAGATGCCTCCTTTGAGGGACTTGGGGGAGTGCTATACCAAGTGCAAGAAGGAAGGTTAAGACCAGTCTATTACATCAGTCGAGGTCTCTCACCCAGTGAACGGAACTACCCGGTGCATAAGTTGGAGTTCCTGGCCCTTAAGTGGGCAGTTGTTGACAAACTTCACGACTACTTGTATGGAGTACCATTCGAAGTGCATACAGACAACAATCCCCTCACATATGTGCAGACCACAGCAAAGCTAGATGCAACTGGGCACAGATGGTTGGCGGCGCTGGCCATTTACAATTTCACAATAAAGTACAGGCCTGGGAGAAGAAATGTAGATGCCGATGCTTTGTCAAGATTACCGGGGAGGTTTGTGGAATCTCAGGAAGAAGAATGGATAGAGTTGCCAGCTCCAGAGGTGAAGGGGATGTGTCACGAGGGACGTGTGGTCGTGCCTCCAGTCAAAGAATGCTTAACAGCTCTAGGGGCAACGACAGATGCACTACCAAGACAATATTGCTGGCTGAGTCAAATGGAGCTCAGTGATCTTCAGAAGTTGAGTTCAAGCCAAGTCAAAGAAGATCAGCAGAATGACTCCTCTATAGCAGCAGTTAGGTGGTCTGTTAAACACAGACAAAGAATCCACCCGAGTAGTTTGAAAACGGAGGAAGCTATTTTGCTAAGCAGACAGAGAGAGTCATTGGTGGTGAAGCAGGGGCTACTGTATAGAGAAACCAGCCGCAAAGATGGCAGAGAGAGGAAACAGCTAGTATTGCCAAAGAAGCACCGTCCCATGGTTCTCCGTGCGTTGCATGATAAACACGGCCACCTGGGAATAGAGAAGACCATGAGTTTAATTTCAGATAGATTCTACTGGCCGAAAATGGAGATAGACATTGAGAGTTATTGTAAATCTTGTGGGACATGCATACTTCGAAAATCCCTCCCAGAAAAGGCTGCCCCCTTAAAGAATATATCCAGCAATGGGCCTTTAGAGTTAGTCTGTATTGACTTTCTATCAGTGGAACCGGATGAAAGCAACAAGTGTAACATTCTAGTGGTGACAGATCATTACACCCGTTATGCTCAAGCCTACCAGACAAAAGACCAGAGAGCTGTGACCGTGGCAAAAATCCTATGGGAAAAGTTCTTTGTCCACTATGGACTGCCTGCTCGCATTCATTCAGATCAGGGTCGGGATTTTGAGAGCAAGCTAATAAAAGAACTGTGCGAGGTCTGCGGGATAAAGAAGTCCAGGACTACTCCTTTCCATCCCCAAGGAGATCCGCAGCCGGAGAGATTTAATCGGACCCTTCTCAGCATGATGGGCACTTTGGACACTAAAAAAAAGGCACATTGGAGTAGGCACATCAGCCATTTGGTCCACGCCTACAATTGCACGAAAAACGAGTCCACGGGGTACTCCCCATATCTCTTAATGTTTGGAAGGGAGGCTAGATTACCAATCGATATCTGTTTTGGAATGGACACTGCTGATCCCCAAGAAAAGCCCCATTTGAAATATGTGGAGCAGCTGAAACAAGAACTAAAGGAGGCCTACAGACTAGCGGAAGCAGCTGCATCAAAAGCTGGACAACGAAACAAGGGTCGTTATGATCTACAGGTCAAGGAGCATATTCTGGAGCCAGGTGACAGGGTTTTACTTAGACACTTGGGCCTCCCGGGGAAACACAAGTTAGCCAATCGTTGGCGAAAGGATCCTCATGTTGTGGTTGCAAAATTGCCAGACATCCCAGCCTATCGAATTAGGCCCGAGGGGCTAACAGGCCCTATAAAGACATACCATCGACAACATTTGCTTCCCATCAGAGATGGTGTCCGGTTTTGGGAGGAGCCTGAAACAGATGAGCCAAAAGTGTCCACACCCAGAAGATCACGGCGAATCAGAGAACCGACCACAGAAGAAGATGATGGAGATGATTGGGGGTATGATGCTCCAGGTAAATTGGGAGAAATAGATTGGAGACAAGATATCAGAAGGCTCACTAGGTCTACCGAGGGGGCCGCTGTAAGACCTCCACAAGTAGAAGAAAGGAGAACTATGCCTGCCATTTCAGATGAAAGTGTCAACCCAAGAGTAGCTGGACGGTTGGATTCTCAGTGTTCAGTAGAGGAAGGCTCTAACCAGGAAGTTGACATGGATGGGGACGTCGTTGATCCAGATGGAGGATGCACTGAACGCCCCAACAGGGTGTTGGGGGGAGAGGAAGGGAACCCACCAGTCCAGGGTCGGCCTAAAAGGACCCCTAGAGCCCCAATGATGTTGACTTATGATAGTCTAGGTCATATGACTGAGATTCCTAAGGTGATTCATCCTAGCTGGGTCTATCAGTGGCCATATCTGACTCCCATATCTGTTATGCCAGGGCCTGTTGTGTATGGATGTGAAAGTGTATTTAGACAGGATGTCTTAACCCCTTTAAATTTGCAGGATGTGGGACAAGCCTCATCATTTGTTCATTGTGGACTTGCCCCACAGGGGGAGTGTGTAACCCCTGGGGATGCTGCAGTTGGACTTGAGCACCCAGGGGCTAATAATCACAATTGCATCAGTAAGAAAAGAGATGCATATAGCTATTTACCAGTCAAGGAGAAGGAACTACATCTCCCAGAAAGCTGTTATGAAGAGGGGGCGGAGCCTAAGAAGACTGAGAAACCAGAGGGCGGAGAGAGAGAGGGAGAGAGGAGCATCCTGGGAGAGACTGAGCTGTGTGACCAGTTCAGATAGGTGACCCTAGGCAGAAGGGCACTGGATGAGTGATCTGAGCAGAGAGAGCAGTCTGCAGAGATATCAAAGCTCGGTGCAGTTCTGAACAGAACCTGCTGGAAGCCACAGTTTGAAGCTGTAGGAGGAGGTTTGCATGCATCTCTGAAGAAGGACATTTTACAAGTCAGCCATTTTGGAGATAATCAAGTTCAGACCTGTGACACACTGGTGCAGATAAGTTACTGGTTATTTTTATCTATCTGTTGTTGTTCAAGTGGGGTTTGGACTATATCTGGCCACAAGGGCTGAAGAGTTAGGGATAGATGGGTGGGCAGGTAAATATGCACCAAGTGTGTGTCTAATCAGCACTTGTGGAACTACAAGTCCCAGGATACAAATTAGAAAGGATTTTACAGTTGTTGCTAGAGGAGGGTCTGCATACTGTGACTGCTGTACCTCACTGCAAGTGATTTAAAGATCTCCAAAATCTGCAAACTGGACACATGATGTTTCCATGCCATGCTGCATACATACAGAAGGGCCCCAACTTGCAGTGCACTGCTCTATTTGTGTGTGTGTTTGGCAGTACATTGTAGGGCTATAAGGGAAAATATATAAATTCACCCTGCAAGATATTCACAGTATCAGGAGCAAGTAAGATATCTGATATATTTTTTCATGTGTATAAAGCTGTGACAGTTAATGGTTATATATTATATTATATTGTATGCTGTTATTGATTTATTGCGAGTTTTTGTGTTAACTTGGTGTGCATAGTAAGAAGTGGTGCGCCACTTTCATCCACACTTGTTTTATTACTGTATTGTATTGTTTGCACTATTATTTCAAATTATACCAAAGTATATTTTTCTATAAAATTACAAAGCTGCATTTAGGATTTCCATTTAAATAAATGTGCCTGGCTGGCTTTTGCAGCACACATTTTGTCACAGAGTGTTAATACTGGGCAGGGGGTTTCCCAAATCTCCCCCTGGTGTATCTTTTGAACACCCCCCAGAAGAGAAAGCAGAGATTCGGGTGGAGGCACTGAAAACCAAGTACCAAGGTGAGAAGCATCTGCGTGGTTCAATATATATATATACCCTCACAACGCTTAATACACAAGGGGGTGTTACATGTATGAAGGAGGGCAGCTGATATATGTGACTGGGGGAGTTTTGATGTGACGGGGGGGGGATAGCTACAGAGTGGAGGTAAGGAAAATAGCTGCAAGGGGGACGGATGCAGGGTGGGAGGTAAAGAAAACGGCTGCAGCAGGGGTTAAGGAAAATGGCTGTGGGGGGGGGGGGGTTGTGGTTAAGGAAAATGGTTGCAGGGGGTATTTAAAAAATAGAGCAGCTTTGGGGGGCAGAATCTCATGATTGTGTGGTGGTCACATGGGTGGTCTCAGCAATCACTAGAATACTAAATATTAGTGAGATGGGGCTGGTAGAGGTTTGTATTTAATTGACAACAAATATTCAGATATTGCTTATATATGCCTGTCCAATGGGGTACTTTTAGCTGGCCATAATGGAGTGTTTTGTTTTAACTAAAGGGCCTAATCATTCAGGGTTAGCATTATAATACATTTTTCAAAACAGGACGCCAACTTTCCAGAAGCCAGCGAGAGGATAACAAAGTTGCAAGAGAGAAGACCAAGAACAGGTAAGAGACAATGGCACAATCTGTCTAAATTTGAATGCTGGAGAATACACCTGAACATTCATATTCAGGAGTGTTCCTATACACCTATATATTCGGAGGAGGGGGGGCGCTGCGGCTGTATTAGCCTAGGGCGGCCAGAACCCTTAATCAGGCCCTGTCCACAGCACAGGGATTGGGTAGAGTTTTAGTGTAGGACTTGTTCTCGATGGGAGGGGGGAAGTATTGGTGCCTCTAATAAAAAAAAGAAAAACACTTTTTGCACACACCTCTAAAGAGCACCAGCCCTGCTCTGACCATCCTATGGCGGATTTTAACAGGGACCCCATGGTCTTCCCTACTATAGTGGAAACCAATTAAGGTTGTCTAATACTGGGGCTGGTTGAGAATTTGGGATGGATGATCACGCCATCTGCATTTTTAGTTATTTTCTTTTTACTATATAAAGCACTATGGGAAGCATTTTTTTTTTATTGTAACGTCCCTTTGCCTAATGCTTAAGATATGGAGGGCCGGCTGAGCCATTATGGAGAGCAAAGCATAAAAAAGGGTTAACTTTGCACCTGGGCACAATGTGGGGACAGATTTATAGTTGGGGGAGGCCATGTCCTATATCAACTTTAAATTTCAGTGTAAAAATAAAGCTAGCAAGTAGTTGTGTGTTAGATGAAAAGTCCAGTATTTAACTTATGTGCAAAATAAACTAATCTGCACCCCTTGCATTGTAACATGGTTTGTCACTGAGAACATTTACTCCTTTTTTTGCCTTATTTTCCTTAATGACTCAGGCCCAAACAGTCAATATGCCCCCCCCCTCCCCCTCCTTCATTTCTGAAGTGACAAGAGGCATCTTATCTCTCATTCGCCACAGCATTTCAGGAATTTGTAATGATTTGGGTTCTGGGAATAACCGATTTTTTTAATCTACCCACAGTAATTTTCTCCATAGTGTGCTATCAAATAAAGCACATAACAGTGTATTAGAGGTTTTGAACAGTTAGATCGAAACACTCAAATCTTTTGACCGTGCAGGCATATATAAGGTATGCAGGTGCTCCACTGGAGCAAGATCATGGACTCTGCAAGTATAAATAATATTTACCATTATAGAGAGTAAAACAAATATGCAGGACTATCATTTTAAACTCCTTTAACATATATTCACTACTGAATTAGAAAATTCTGTTTGTATTTTTTTTTATTTATTATTCCTTTACTTGTTCTGTAATTGCCCTATGTAAATTAGATGGCAAACAGGAAGTTGCATATGTCCTCCAACAGAGATCAATGAAGTGCAAGAAGTACAGCATATGCCTGCCCAGCATTAGCCGGATTTGATTGCACAGCAGTAGGGTCATCCTAGTTCTCCACAGAAAATTTGGAAACATTAACTGCGTTTGTTTCTCTCAGAACTCAACAAATGACTCTTACCATGTCCATACTTCACTCTCTCAGCATACTTACTATGATGTCATTTGAAACACAAGTTAATTATGTGTCACATTCAATAAATGTCACCAAGTAAAAAGAGTCATCCATTTTGTTTGGATGGGCCTGGAAATCATTGTGTTTGTCGCTTAGTAGGCAGATTTAAAATGTTACAAGGGCTAATTTTTGATGCTTCAGGTCAGGATTTAGCTATAACAGCAGAAGCACGGTGTCAGTCTAGCGTGTATTTGTGACAAGGCAGCCAATTATGCAAGATGTCTCATATTTTGGGCATATGTCTGTGTGTGAATTAAGATTACCAGGCAAATGTCAAGCTGCGTTTATCAGACCTTTGCAGTTTCTACCTTGGTTAGCAAGCAGATTGCTACACATTTTAAAGGAATAACATTTATCCTGGACAAAATAATACTCTTCCAACGGTTTCAGCAGAGTGAAAATGAAAAAGATTTATTTTTCCGTGCCACCTATTGTTGCTAGCCAGATTCTGCTGAACGACAACTTGAAAAGACATTTACAGTGAAATCCTGTGGGTTTTTATAATAGAGTTATGCAAATATTAAGCAGAGAAGACACAGACTCCTTTGTAGTGTGGGAACAAAATCTAAGCATCATAAAAGACAAAAAAAAAATATCTTCTCATGAGATTTTAAAGTTGCCACCGGAGGGTCTGCAGGGGGTGCTTGTGCAAGATCTTAAAGTGTTAGGAAGAATAATTTATTACTTCTCTTCTTAAAATTCATTGCAATACATTACACTAAGCCCTAGGTTCCCAAACTGTGCGCCGCGGCTCCCAGGGGTGCCAAGCCGGCTCAGTGCTTAGAAACCAGCATCCTCCTCCCTCCTTGCTTCTCGCTGACATTCAGTGGTGACAAGCTTCAGGAAAGAGGATCCTGGGTCCCGGGCACCGCCGGATTGGCAACTTGTTGTTTTTTTTTGGGTTTTTTTTTCTCTCTTCCTGGCCATGGCGGGATGCAGAGGGGGCAGAGCGAGGGGGCAGAGCTGGCACAGAGCGTGTGGATGCAGGGGGGGCACAAAGCATGTGGATGATGCAGGGGGCAGTGGCGCACGCAGGGGGTGTTTCTGAGTCTCTACAAACCCCCCCCTGTGCTAACTAAGTGGCCACTGTCCTATACAGCAGCCGCGGCGCTGTCAAAGAAGCGTCCGCTGCGGTGCTGTATTGTATACAGCACCGCGGCTGCTGTACAGAACAGCGCTGGCGCAGCAGCACTCTCTCGTTTTTTTTTTTTTTTTGGGGGGGGGGTTTTGGGTCGGCGGGGGGAAACCCCCCCCCCCCCCCGATAATCCTCCGTGCGCCCCTGGGGGGGGGGGGGCACAGAGCGTGGAGATGATGCAGGGGCACAGAGTGAGTTAGCTGTAAATTATTTTTGGACAGAAACATAATTGAAAAAATATATAAAAATATTATTTTCCTTTGGATTTATGTGTATGTTTGCATACAACTAAATAAGTATTTCTGTCCTAACCTAAATACTTATTACGCTTTTTGACCCAGCTACTTATAAAATGGGACTGCTCAGTAATTATTTTGGAGGGGTGCCTTGAAACAATTATGGAAACTATAAGGGTGCCGCAAACTGCAAAAGTTTGGGAAAAACTGCACTAAGCAGTTGGTATTTAAAGTGGGCCTGCCATCATCATCTAAAACAATGTGGATGTCTGGAGAGGAGAACAACGACACAACAAATGTTGAGAGTAAACAGGTTTCAGTGATTAGGGGCCTCAGAATAATTTTGTAAAATGTCAAGCTAATTCAGAAAAGGAGAAAAAAAAAAAATCAGAATGTTGGAATTCATCACTTGGGCTCAGATATCAATAACACTTCCTTCCTTAGCCTCCATTTGCCATTTCAATGAACTTGCAGCAAAGTTTGGGCTTCTGGATTTGTTATAATTTAATACCACTGTCTTTACTATAAAAAAAATTTTTTTTTAAGGCTTTGATTTGTAAGGGATAAGTTGGAGAAATAAGTAAAAAAGAAGCCAAGGAGAGAAAGGAACACACTCATCTTCTCCTACAGACAGTGGTCAAAGTGAGGGTATATCCAGTGGCATGCCACACCACCACTTCTCCCACTGCAAAACTACCAAAGTCCATTAACTTAAGTTTTCTATACCACCATTTCTAAATTTCCACTTCAAGAGCTGCCTATAGAGATTTGAGAGCTGCCACAGACACATCTTTCTAACCAATAAAGGAATCACAGGTGCCATGTTTACTCTGCAGTGAATACCTTACACTGCCTTGCATCCACTTTGCGTAATCGCTTCTTGAAGAAATGCCAGGAATCACAACTAGTAGACAGCATCTGACACAAATTCCTTAATAGCTTGGGTAAGCCATTTTGAACATACTTTCCAACATAATTAACATTAACCGTCCGCAGGACATTGTCACTCTGGGGCATGGATGCACCACATTGGGGCATACCATGTCCCACCAGGGGTGCATGCTTTACACTTCTGAAATGCTAAGCTACCCCTAACCCCCCACTTTTAGAAATTCCACGATATACCTCCCAACAGCCCCAGCAATTGGAACAAAAGTCCTGACTGTTGGGGCAGCAGAGGAGCCCCCTAAATTCATGACTGTCCCACGTAAACCAGGACAGTAGGTGCACACTTGGAGGGAGATCCCCATTGCCCAGGCTTGAATCATGTGATCAACTGATAAATAGTATTACCATGATATACATTCTACATACATATGTAGTACTATGATCTACATCCTGAGCTTGCAAATATACATATAATTAGTCTTCAGAAATATGCAGCTATACTGGTATACTAGACCTTTGTTCTAAAATTTAGAAAATTGTTCAGTCGTGTAAGACTGGTGAGGCAAACATATATGATTTAGCTAACAACCGCACTGCTATTGGCAAGTTACTCCAAAAATTTGCTATTACAGGGGGTAAAATGAAAAGTATGCTGCAGTATTACACACTTACATTCTAGTAGTTTCTTGCTTTTGGTGTTTGTATACCTTGCACATCAGACGTTTGTTATGAAAGGCCATACTTCGCTACTACCAGTAGGCGACGTCCGGGTGAGGGGCGTGGCTAGAAGGCGGGGCAACTTGAATTGCGTCATTTTTGCCCCGCCCCCTTGCGTAAAATGCCGATTTCCGCAGGGCCAAACTGATGCGATTCCTGGTGAATCGTGTCATTTTAGCAAGTTAATTTTGGAATGCGTGAAAAATGCCAGCTCTCCCGGGAGTCTGACCCGAATTTCCGGAGTCTCCCGGACTTTCCGGGAGAGTTGGAAAGTATGTATAAGGCCATACTTTCCTATTTTTGAAAACTCATTTCTCAGAGACTACACAAGTAACAGTTGCCGCAAAGCACAGGGGGCGTGACCTGCTCTACTTTAGAGGCTGTGTCTAGTTCCACATATCACATAATACAGAGCTAAACATGATCATGTTCTATAGACCCCATTGTCAATAAAAACATAATATCCCTCCCCCATTTTCCCTTTCTTGACAGCCTGTCACCAAATTGCTGTCCTTCACCTCTTCCTGCTCTTGTGCACACTCCAGTCACAAAAACAGACTGTGCACACAGTCCCAACCTTATGGGGTTGTGTTACAGTGAAGAGAAGTGAAGCAGAGAGATAAAAAAAAAGTGAGACAGCCATTAGTACATTGAAACTATGATTGAGAAAAAGTATGTCTTCATAAAAAAATGACAGAAGTATTATTTAAATCAAATTGCCAGTGAAAAAAATGTGTTGTTAGCAAACCTGATGGTAATACTTTGAATGGGAGCTCCACTGACTTCTCCCCTGTTGGAAAAGCAGCTACTGATTCTTTAGTAGAGATGTTCACTGACCTCCGTGTTCTGGTTTTTGGTTTTGGATATGGATTTAATTTGTGTTTTGGCTTTGGATTCCTATTTTTTTCTAAAATCCCTATTTTTTTTTTGCTAAATCACAGAATTTTGCATTTTTTTCCCCTACATTATTATGAAACCTCAGTAACACTAATTTCAAGTCCTTTGCAGTCAATTTTGACCACCTCACAGGTCACAATATTATTTTCATACACTTTCAAAAAAAGACTGCAGCGACCTGGCTGGATGCTAAGCGACAGAGCAATGACACAAACACACGGCACAGCTAGGAAACATTTCCACACAGCAGTGACAGAAAAGTAGAGATGCTCAGGCTCGGTTCCCCGAGAACCGAACACACCCGAACTTAGCAGGTCCGAGTACCTGCGCAGTCTGAATTGAAAACGAGGCAAAACATCATTGCTACGTCATTGGATCTTAGATCTCCCAAATTTTGGATTCTATAAGTACTGACCTCCACGGCGATCCAGCACCATTTCACAGAGGGACACAGAAGGGGTAGCACAGTTCTTGGCAGACTGTAGAGCAGTTGGGTAGTGTCAAAGGTAGAATAGAAAGAGGAGGGAGTAGCAGTGATAATTAAAGTCTACAGTGAAATTCAGGAAAGCCCCATTGCTCCATTGCCATTGCTGAAATAGAAAAAAATAATAGTCTGGCAGGCTTGGTCTTCAAAATCTGCAGTCCCATAATGTACAGTGTTCATAGGTAACACATAAAGAGGAGAGCTCCATTGCTCCATTGATAATTATCATTGCTGAAAGAAATAGGGCTGGCAGAATTGGTCTAAATCTGCAGTTACATTTTACTGTGCCATAGCTCATACAGAAACAGGAGGGGTGGCATTGTTCTTGTCACTCTCCAGTCTCAGTCATGAGGATACCAATCCCTCTACCTCATGTGCTAAAGCCTATGTTCAAGTGCATATTGGTTCTACGTCATGAAAACAAAAATGTAAATAAAAAGCTTATACCTTTTTAAATAAGAAAACAACTCTAATAAAGGGTGAAAGTTTACTGTCGAAAGATATAAAATTGCGAAGATGCCATTCTACCCAAAATATTACCAAGAATACCAGCATCAGTTAGCTCCCTTCTCTCTCAGCTAGATTTCAGCACCTGGAATCTACACTGTTATCATATTTTCCCTCATCAGTGTGTACATCTTCCTCAAACAATACTAATTCACCCCTGCTGGAATCCATCATCACAGAAGTCTGTGTACTTTGATGTAATTGCCGGTAATTGCCTTCCTCATGGAATTTGTAGTTCATTGTATGGCAGAGCTGTCACAATATTTGGGCAATTCTTTTAGAACAGACCAAATGTCAAAATGTTGTTCTGACTTATCTGCATCACCACTAAGTGTCTTGGGAAAGCTTATTTTTTTCCTAGAAGCAGTTGGCAGATAAACTGAAGGAGGAGACCGCTTTGTGTCATGTACCACTTGAGCTGTCAAACTGCTGACCAGGAGCTCATTGCATCTCTTGATATCTGGGTCAGTTGGAAATAAAGAAAAATATATAGCTCTTGAAATTGGATCACTACATATTGCCAACTGTGCTTGATCCTAGGCTTAAGATGTTGAGAACTCTTGGATCCTGGCAAAAAAAATTAAGTCCTCAATCTACAATTCCAATATAGTTAGCGAAATGGCTTTGTTTCAGTTCCTCCTTCAATTTCTCTAGCCGCTTCTCAAAAAGTCTGACTAGGGGAATCACTTGACTCAAGCTAACAGTGTCTGCACTCTTCACAGGTGACTACTTCGCTGGACTAAAGTACATTCCCCCTCAAATACTATTCTTGGAGCTGCTGCATTCTCCTACATGCTGTTGCAGAATCCTGAAAATTACACTTAATATTTCGGGACACAGACAGCATCTCCTGCATGTCATTGTCATTTTTTAAAAAGTTCTGTACCACCAAGTTGATTGTGTGAGCAAAACAAGAAATGTGATGGAATTACCCCCACTGCAATGCTCTAATAAAATTGGTGGCGTTATCGGAAATCACATATCCTCAGGAGAGTCCAAGCAGGATATGCCATTTGCAATGACATCCCATAGTTTTTCAAACAGGTTGTCAGCAGTATTACCTCTGACCTGCGCCTTGTGTTGTCTCCGATAACCACCTCTCTCTTGAAATCATTGTTCTTCCTCTCTTAACCATGGTTATCTGCAAGGAAACGCATGCAGTCATCATTGCTTTGCACAAAAAGGGCTTCACAGGCAAGGATATTGTGGCTAGTATGATTGCACCTAAAGCAACCATTTACTGGATCATCAACAACTTCAAGGAGAGGTGTGAAGTTGTGAAGAAGGCTTCAGGGCGCCCAAGAACGTCCAGCGAGCACCAGGACAGTCTCCTAAAGTTGATTCAGCTGCGGGTTCGGGGCACCACCAGTCAAAGCTTGCTCAGGAATGGCAGGAGGCAGGTGTGAGTGCATTTGCACACACAGAGAGGCGAAGACTTTTGAAGGACCGCCTGGTGTCAAGAAGGCAAACAAAGTAGCCACTTCTCTCCAAAAAAAAACATCAGGGACAGACTGATGCTCTGCAAAAGGTACAGGGATTTGACTGCTGGGGTAAAGTCATTTTCTCAGATGAATCCCCTTTCAGATTGTTTGCGACATCTGGAAAAACGCTTGTCCGGAGAAGGTAAGGTGAGCGCTACCATCATTCCTGTGTCATGCCAATAGTTAAGCAACCTGAGACCATTCATGTATGGGGTTGCTTCTCAGCCAAGGGAGTGGGCTCACTCACAATTTTGCCTAAGAACACAGCCATAAATAAAGAATGGTACCAAAACATCCTCCAAGAGTAACTTCTCCCAACCATGCAAGAACAGTTTGGTGAAGAACAATGCCTTTTCCAGCATGATTGAGCACCTTGTCATAAGGCAAAAGTGATAACCAAGTGGTTCTGGGATCAAAACATCGAAATTTTGCATCCATGGCCAGGAAACTCCCCAGACCTTAATCCCATTGAGAACTTGTGGTCAATCCTCAAGAAGCTGGTGGACAAACAAAAACTCACAAATTCTGACAAACTCCAAGCATTGATTAGGCAAGAATGGGTGGCCATAAGTCAGTATGCGGCCCACAACTTGACTGACAGCATGCCAGGATGAATTGCAGAGGGCTTCAAAAAGAAGGGTCAACACTGCAAATAGTGACTCTCTGCATAAACTTAATGTAATTGTCAATAAAAGCCTTTGACACTTATGAAATGCTTGCTTGTAATTTTATTTCAGCATACCATAGCAACATCTGACTAAAAAGGTCAAAACACTGATGCAGTAAACTTTGTGAAAACCAATACTTGTGTCATTCTCAAAACTTTTGGCCATCACTGTTTAAAAGCTTGACATCAAGATTCAACTCCTAACAGACCTTTTTCCACAGATTTTGAGAAAATGAAAATCCTACAATACCCTGGTTGCACAAGTGTGCACATTCCTACATACTTACAATACTTTTATAATAGCAGTAAGTTTCTATCAACTTCACACACCTGGGGGTAAATGTATCATACTCCGGTTTTTTAAAGTCGCCGGAAATCGGCGAGTTGACAGCTAAAATTTAAAATGGCGCTGCCTTGTAAAGGGACACTTGCCTTTACAAGGCAGCGCCGCTTTAAATTTTAGCTGTCAACTCGCCGATTTCCGGCGACTTGAAAAAAACAGAGTATGATACATTTACCCCCTGGACTTTTCCCTACAAAGAAGTTCAAGGCCACCCACATTGCAAGAGGATCTCCTGTGCACAGCCCTCTTTAGATCATTCTACAGGTTTTCAATGGGACCAAGGTCAGGGCACTTACAAACATGGAGGTGCAGCAGCTGGCATCTTCACAGGCAAGAAGCACATACTCCAGCTCAGTGTGGTGGTGCCCCAGGCAACTTAACCCTGAATGAGTGGCATTATGTCACTTATTCAGTGTTTTAGGCAGTCCCTACACCTGGTTTCGTCGAACATTAGAGCCACACCTCGTGGTATGGTCCAAATATGGTCATATTAGGGAGCGGAGGTAGGTGGGGGTTAAATTACTCCCTCAAAGTATTTGTCATTTAGTAAAAGTACCCCCTCCCCCAATACTTAACTTTACAATTTAACGCTCCTTCTTCTCCATGTTACTTGCTATCCTGAATGTGATGACAGTGGTCAAAGTGAAACTCACATTATTTTTGGCAAAACAAATGCACCAAAACCTAAATAAAATGCCAGAAAGAGGGCATCTGCATGTTTCAGTTTATTTGAACATGTTTTAATATTATAAGAAATAATTATAAGAAATAAGCAGAGGGACCAAAATAATTATACATGTGTACTACAATCTATACATGTTACAATTGTTCTTCTAAAAGATATTAAATATTTAGCATATACAAAACATTTCAAATACTTGTCACTTGTTTAGTAGGGTGGCTAGAAGACTTAATATTAAATAAAATAAGCTTTCTGTGGAGCAGCAGCAGAAGGGCATTGCATTATAAAATTATGAATCTCTGACATGTGTTAAAGATTTCTATTCCTGGACAAAAATGTGATTATTTTAGTTTAATTAATGGACATATTGCCATGCTCATTTGTGTTCAATCGGTAGGACTGCTCCTCACGTAGTTGGGTTAAAAGAACTGCAACACCAACCTTCTGCTTGTGAGAATGGATAAAATCTCACCTGTCATTTTATATTATCATGCATTACAAGTGCACTGCCATTTAAAAAGGGCATTGCAAGCAACCTTCTTCTGTTACCATATGGTCTTAATTACCATTGGGATGGTGCCCATGTTATGTCCGTTTGCCTTGCACATCCTAATGAGCAAAGCAGCTCATTTTCAGAGACATGCACATTTTTCCAATACAATGTACAGTATGGACGCTAGTACAATGAAGGTTGGTGTTGCAGACCACTTTTCTTTGTGAATATGGTGATAAAAAAATTTGCTGATCAATGTGTGACCCTATATTTTGTTTGTCTTTGCAACTTGAACAAGCAAGCTGGTGAACCAGATCACATTCTTATTAGAGCTAAATTATATGTCAAATTTCATTGATTCAGAGCCAGCAAGTCAGATTCTAAATGTCTGTAAATGTGAATAACAATTAAATATCTGAGTGAAGGAATCACACGGCATCAGATATAAATAATTGAGTAATTGCTATCAGCATTATACACACTGTTGTAAGCATACTGTGGTCCAGAACAGCTTTTGGGCCCCATTCTCTTAAAACTGCTAAAAAACAAATGACACATTTTTAATTATCTTAAATACTTCCTGAGAGGGCAGGATCAACAAAATAGACCCCTGGCCTCTGACACGGACTTGTATTTAAAAAGAAAACTAGTGTAAAATACAAGATATTGATACTTAAATAGCACAATCAAACATACCTCCCAACATTTGGGTAGGCAGTATCGTGGATGCTAGGCTCTCTCATTCTGCCATGTAGAGCAGCAGTGAACAGAATACCTCCTGACTTTCCCACCGATCGGGACAAAAGTAAATCAGGACGGTTGGGAGGTATGAAACACTGAAATTTAAAACACATGGAACTATACACACATACTGGTCTCATATATACACATTAACTCAGATGTTCTGAATCCAATGTATAAAGCAACTTAGCTCATGTTTAATACCTAATTGAAATAAGTGACTGGATAACATAAAAGGTTCTGGCTAAAATAGAACGGAGACTGAAGCCAAAAAGATACAGAAATGTATAGCAAAAGTTGTAGGAGGAAATGTACAAACCTTTAAACCATGTAAAAGTGGATTAACCTCTTTAAAATTGCAAAATAAAAACCGTGGCTTGCACAACACAAGTATATCAATGTAGCTTCCAACGGTCTCTAGTTTGCTATTCTATAAGATCACAAGTGTCCAGAGATGCTGAAGAGTGGCATGGTTCAGGTAAGCCATATGTAGGGTAATTTTAGTAAAACAGCGAAAACCATTACATAAAGATACAACTTGTTTTCATTTAATCAATTAGTACTTCATGACACTTTAAATTGGTACTTTATTTACTCTATTTGGTTGCTTCTACCAGTCATGTTTAAATACCAAGAATACTATGCACACAGTGAATTGTTCAACAGCTGTACATCTCTGGAACTATTCTTTGTTCATTATGTCAGTCTGTGGTATTATTAAGAGCCCACCACAAGTTGTGGCTAAAAGAACCTACTCAAAATTAAAATCATACTTGCCAACTTATGGCAAGTATGATCCGGGATCCCGACGGGGAAGGTGGCCGTACAAAGGACAATTCCCGGTGAATCGCGGAGTTTTGGACCAAATTCTGCCCACTTCACTAGGAAGTGGGCAGATCCGGGAGATTGCCACACTCTCCTGGGAGTCTGTGTAACTCTCGCAAAATGCGGGAGTCTCCCGGACATTCCAGGAGAGTTGGCAAGTATGATTAAAATATTTCTGATTTCTAGTGCCAAGCAAGCCAGTGGATAACAAACTTGGTACCCACCAATAGTTTATATGCGTTTGGTTTCAGTTTGCAGTATTTGTGCTATTTAGAAATCAGCCTTAGACTGTTGTAGTTACTAATAGACCCAACAAGGGGCATATTCAATTATGCACGGAGTGCCTCCAGAACAGGTGCGAAGGCACTCCGCATAACCGCTACATTGCAGATTTCCCTTCGCCCCCCCATAGGGTTGAGAAGGAGAATGTCAAGTGCTGTCCCCACAATTTTTACAGGTGTCGAGGACAGGCACCTGTCTGTTCTCACTGACGGTGCCCTGTTGCTTAGCAGTGGGACACTCCCCGATTCTGGGTAGCTATGCTGCGCACACATGCGCAGAGCATTCCATCACATAGCGGTTAGAGACACTCTTTTCCTGCATAGCGGTTGGTTGCGTTTTTACTGCCATAAACCACATCATCAAATCAAGGAGTACTTTCCTCTATTTAAACCTCCTTCTGGCTGTATCTGGCACCAGAGAATTGGTTCACCAACTCCAGCCTTTTGTTCCCGTTTCAGCATTGTGTTGACATTGGCTTGATCTCCGGACTACTCTCTTGTGTTATCCCTGGTACCATACTTGTCATTTTGGTTATGACCTCTGGCTTCCCTCTGACCATTCTCTGCATTATCCTTGTGTACTTCACCCCCGATTGGCTTCTGACCTGGACTGTTCGACTATTCCTGTTCCACACTACTGCTCTGGTGACTAACCTGGAGAACCGCGACCTTCGCACCTCACGCAGCAAAGTCCATACCTCCTTGCGGTGGTTCCTGGTGAATACCGGGGGTGCGTTAAAATCTGCGCCTTCTTGTTTAGTTGTATCAATATCAGTCGGTAGCCCCTCCTGCAGCCCTATTGTGACAGAAAATCTGCTATGTTGTGGTATCGTACTACCATAGAAAATGTTCAGTCGCGATGTTCATCCGAACATTGCAGCAAATTGAATATACCCCCTAGAGTTTTGACAAATATTAGCTATGTTTTCTACAAGTCAGGGCTTGTTCACATTATTCTGCTATTAATATGCTATCCAGCCGTTAACCAACATCTTCAAACCACATTAAAAATCCTTTTAGCCAGAACCTTTCAGTTTTTCTTATGGGCTTATTCCCGCCATTGTGTTCTAGAATTTTAACACCATTTTCAATTCGGACATGTGGTATGGCCTATTTTTCATGTATTTACTTGTGCTACCAGTATACTATATTGCATTGGTAAAGGGGCAACCTGTGACAAGCTTTTAAAGCACACATTAGTTTTCACATGCTTTACCCATTCTCCCAGTGAGCACTCAATCTTTATTAATCATTTGTAATTTTTAAAACACAAAATCCCATACCATCATTGTACTACTACTCTTGCCACACATTTTCCTAGTTAAAAATAAGCTTCACAAAACCAGAAGCATCTTTAAAATGTGCCAATTTGATTGGTTGATTAAAGTCTTGCAATTTCCAATCCTATTTTGGTTTTTGCTCTCATTAAATCCAGCAGCGTTTCATCTCACAATAGTATATTCCAAACATGTCTCTCCAGGCAAGAATCTTATTTTAGCAGAATATAAATTAGGAATCAATAAGCTCCTGTTGGAAGTTTATCTAAGGTGATTTAATAGTACAAGAACCTATAATTGCCTGCAAAAATAAGTTTAACTTGTGTTGTGCATTTTAGATTATAAGAGAGACAGGAAATGGGAAAAAAGTATACAAAGATTTAACATTTTAAACCCTTGAAGTGAAACATTTTAGTAGCATTGCAGTACTCCCACATTTATTTTTTTTAAAAACAATTTACTTTGGAAAAATTTAAAAAAAAAAAAACACAAAAAAAACTTTAAAAATAGGGTCAACCAGAGAGAGCCCTGCAATTATTTTCTTGAAAAAGCCATTTTACCTCTTACTGGTACATTATTATAAAATTTAATATTTTTATTTATAGAGTGTCACAAAGTATCTGTAGCACCATACAGGAACAAACAATAGGACAGTACAAGATAAAACAGCACGGTACAATTAACAATAAACACTAACACAGGGAGCTCAAAGCACAACTAAAGAGAAAGGCTGAAAGGGTGAGGGATGTTCAGCACAAACTGCAAACCTTTGCCCAAGAGGGTGGGCACCGCTGACAGGTTAAGAGCCACTGAAAGGTGCAGAGAAAAGCAGGAGAAGAGTTATAGGGCAAAAGGCCCAAGAAGAAGGTGGGCTGAGTAGCTGGAGAGCAAAGTTAAAAGTGGTAGAAACAGAAGGAGAGAGGACCCTGCTCAAATGAGCTTACAATCTAAAAGGCCCATGAACATAAATAGTAAAGTCAGAGGATGCCAGTTTGAGGGCCCCTTTACCACTTGTGCTGAAACCATGCAGCCTCAGTGATCCGCCCAGAACCCATTTAAATTATTTCACGATCATCAAGTTGCCATTTACAAAGTGGTTAACGCTAACACTGCACTTACCAAAGCGGAAATGAGACAATTATACGCATGCCGATTTCTTTTTCTTGAGGATCTCCAGGGCAGCCCATTCAATGGGTTAATACCTGTCTCAACCGAGTATAGACAGGGAAAAAAGAAAAACACCTAGAGGATATGTAAGGTGCCTTCTCGATACCGCTGTCTAATTTCCTAAGCTGTCCTACAAAGACATAAATAAAGATATGGGTGGCTATATAGGATTGCCATGGAGTACTTCTAAGAAATTAAATTACTGGTAAGTAAAATTCTCTCATTCCTTTACATACTCCATGGCAGCCCTTACATTTGACATACCAATCCAGTATAAATCAACAGGGTGGGCTACAGAATAATAACACTTTTAGTGCATAAATTATCTTTTTATTGAACATCTTGAAGAATCTGTCTCCCAAACTGTGCGTCAGCAGAGAATAGACATCTAATAGATAATGTCTGGTGAAGGTGTGTAGAGATGACCATCCAGTTGGTTTGCAGATGTCGTTCGCTGTCTGCCCAGGAGGCAGATACAGCTTTTGTAGGATGTTCCTTGAAAATTCCTGGCACTTCATGCGCATTCCCCTTGAAGACCCGTGCAATAACATCTATAACCTGTCTTGCCAAAGTAGGTTTGGATGCAGCACATCCTTCGCAGGAACCTGCGGTCTTCATGATGAGTAAATATTGCTCTAAGATCTTGAGTATGTAACTGTTCTTCCTTTTTATTAGTTGGTTGTGAACAGAAGGATGATAGTATCTCTTGGTGAACATGGAAAGAGTAAGCTAAACTACTTTAGGTAAATAAGCAGTATTCGTTCTTACTACCAACTAAGAAAAAAAAAAAAAAAAAGGGTTCCTTACACCAAATGGCATGTAGATCTCTCACTCAACAAGTTGAAGTAGTTGCTACTAGAAACAAAACTTAAAGCGTGAGCTATTTCAGATGAATATCTTGCAATGGTTCAAAAGAATCTGAAATTAAGGAACCCAAAACAATATTGATATCTCAAGTTGGGCATAAGGATTGATCCTATTCCTTCATCTTTTAAAAAAAATTAAAAAATAATGTAGATGCCTGAACTGTCAGTGTAGAGAGAATGAGAACTTTATTAAAACCATCTTTAAGAAATTACAAAATAATTGTGATACTTGCAGACATGGGAATCTCCATGTTCTCCTTGGACCACAAAACTAATCTTCAAGATTCTATAATAAATACAAGAAATATTAGTTCTCGCTTGCACAGGTATATTACTGGTAATAACTCAGAGAGACAATCTGCAATTTAATAGAAATGGTTTCGGATGAAGAATTGGTCCCTGGTGTAGAAGACCTGGCCAGCATAGTAGAGGCCATGGCTGTTCTTGAAGCATTCTTCAAGCCACTGCAAACAATGTTGTTTTTTGTTTTTTAGGTACTATTTAGGTATATTATGCTAAACTGCTTTCATTTCTAGGATATTCAAATGTAGATGCCTTTCCTTTTCTAGCCATGTGCCTTGATTTATTTTTGTAAGCAGCAGATAAGCTCCCTATCCTGTGAAGCGTGAAACGTTTGTAAGCAGTATCCACACTGGTTCTCAAAGAGTCATACCTTGACTTCTTTTTGTTAAATGCTGCCACCAAATAACTGTTTTATGGTTTTTGAAAGACAGACCATAAGGTTAAGAGAATCTAACTAGATCTAGTTAAGGGTCTTGCATATACCACCTTGCCCATGGAAGAATTTCTATGGTGGAAAAGAACATCCCCAATAGGCGGAAGGAAAGTCATCACTAATACCAATCTTTGACACGGGATCTGGTGTGTCAAAGATTGAAGCTTTACAAGCCTTTCCTGTGACAGACATATTTTGTATTTTACGCCATCTATCATAACTCCCAGGAACTGGAGTTATTAAAGGCAAAAGATGACTTATTGCTACATTGACAACCCAGCCATGCTGCTGTACAAAAAGAATCACCTATAATGTTATGCTTTGGCAATGTGTTCTGACTTTGCTATGACAAGAATGTTGTCTAAATACGGTCATAGGGTTATGACATGCCTTCTGAGAGCAGACATAAGTACTACCAGCACCTTGTAAAAGGTCCTTGGAGATGTGGAAAGGTCAAAAGTACGGCAGGAGAACTGGAAGAGACAGCAGTTGATGAAGATTTGAAGAAATTGATCATGCTGTATTGCAATAGGAATGTGGAAATAAGTCCCCTACAAATCTATTGAGGTTAAAAAATCTTCTTGACAGACACCATTTTGAAATTTCGTGCATTCACAAATTGATTGAGAATTTGTATGTCTAGGACTATGGGGCTTCAATGCACATGCCCCGCCCTGCGTACCAAGATGCCCATTCTGATCCCTTCTCTGTTCACAACAGGGAGCGAGACTAAAAGGGGAAGGTACCCTTGCCAGAAATAAAATTAAAAAAGATTGTTCTGGTCAGGCGGATCCCAGGTAAGTGTGGCACCCTCCTGTGCCCTCAAATTAGAAATTGGAGACAAGACTGATCTGGCATTAACTGGAATTCGATATCTAGAATGATAGAAAAAAAATATATTTTTTTTCAAGGTTTAACAACACAGTACTATGAGCAAAGTATTCAAGGGAAAAAAAAACAATTCTACAGAAAAATAAAAACCTAAATTGGTAGATTATTTTCACCATTAGACAATTGACGCATGAGTTCCCACATATCTGACATATATGCCAAAAAATTGACATTTGGATTTTGAATGAATGCTGCTGGTGTATCAGCAGTAGGACGGCATAGACCTGATAGCACGAGGTTGTGCAGTCTCAATGAACCATCGACCGATAAAGCACTGTAACATCATGGAAGAGTGTAAACCCTTCACTAAGCTCATCTCGGCTGCCCCATAAGAATCGCTGGGCCCTCAGATCATTTGGACATCTCTCCTTCATAGACAAACAGCCCGGCTGAACTGCTTTATTCTCGTGAAAGAACGGGTAAAAGTTTCACTGCCTAATGGGATACACATTAAGGATCCCTCAAACCCCAAGCATCAGGATTAAGGTAGGAAAACTTTTGATGTAAAAGAATGAATCTTCAAGTCTATTAAACTACATGGTGATTCAAAAGTCGCAGTACACCCTTTTATTTCAAAAACTCTACAGAAATTGGGCCGATTTCAAGATGGCGCCCATGTTTGGTACATACCGTAAAAGATAGACCACGTCACCCATACCTTACTGGAGTACTCAGGTTTCCCAATTTCCTGTAGAGTTTTTGAAATAAAAGGGTGTACTGCGACTTTTGAATCACCATGTACTACCTGGGTAGAGGAAAAGACGGATCATTTCCACATTGACAGTTTGCTTGCAAGCAGTACATTGTAATCATTTCAGTACCTGTGTGATCAAACTGAGAACTAATACTGACTGGAAAGTGGCTGATATTTAATTAATGGACAATCATTTAATTCTCATAACTGCCTACTAATGGGAATAGGTTGAACATTAAGGAAATTATTTGAATAGGTTGACATTGTATACAATTATCCAGCAGCTCATACAGAATTCATTTATATTGATTCATGTTGCTCAATTACTGTGATTTTTTTTGTAATCATAGGTTATGTATTATGGGTCATTCCATGTCAGTTCACCCAGCCATCAAACCACTCAGATTTTCATGAAACTTGGTACACTTGATACTAGCACATAGCTACTAACACATGTACAATTTATCTTCTCTAGGCCTCAGTTTCTGAGATATAGTCAGGGCCAGATTAACCCGAGGTCTAACTGGGCTATAGCCCAGGGGCCTCGGGCATCCAGGGGGCCCTTCAAAGTCTTCAGCAGCATTATTGATTGGTCCGGGGGCGGGGGCACCCCCAGACCTATCAATGCTGCTGAGCACTGTCAGTGCAGTCCTCCGTCCCCGGAGCCGCTCAGCAATCTGCTTACTGAGAAGATCTTGCGAGAGTTCGTGAACTCTCGTGAGATCTCCTCAGTAAGGAGCTTACAGCACGCCGCGGAAGGAGGACTGCACTGACAGGTAAGTGTTTGGGTGGGGGGGGCTCACATTGGGGGCCTCACGGGGGAATGGAGGCCCCCTTAGCCCAGGGTCCTCCATTCCCTTAATCCGGCCCTGGATATAGTGGGTCAAAAGTTATGTAATATTGCTCAGAAATGTCACTCCTGATTCTCCTTTTTTTAGTGCGATATCTCAAAAAAATTCTCAGTGCCTAATCGACATATCACTTTGACATTCTTATCCTTTGTCAATCCCAATATGAGGATTTCAGAAAAAAGTTCTATAAATCTTGTCTAACTCTGAGAGTCATTAAAAACATTAAGTGCAACAATCAAGAAAATTTTTGTGTTCAATGAGCATTATCAACCTGAGGCAGAGGAGTTAAAAAAAAAAAGTGACCCTTAAAAGTAAAGTATACTTCAAAAGGCTGTTAAAGAATAAATCATGGGATTTTGATTGCTGTATAAGTTTTTACTGTTCAAATCAAATTTCCTCTTTAAGAGCGAAAAGTAATGTTATAATTTTGAACACCAGGTGTTTAGCTTTTGGAATTTTAAACACCACCATTAAATTCCTCATAACAATTACCCCTTGCCCCTCTTAAATTAGTATACCCTAGCATTTAAAATAGGCTTCTCAAAATTCTGTATGCTGCGTCCAAAATGGTGCGTGTTAGCAGGGTCCTCTGGAACACATTCTGTAAGTGTTTGTGTACAATTCATCAGAAATTAAGTCTTTTGCCTTATGCCTGTCATATAAAAGAGACCTACCACGACCTAATAACCTACTTAGTCTGTTCAAAAGATAACAGAGACCGCATGCTACGACACTGCTCTCAGTGTCCATCAAGTGAAAAATTAAAAAGCATTCTACTTGAGAAATTTGAAGACTGTCACCCTCAAGATGAATTAGAAACTTTGATCGATTAAATAGAAAAACTTGCCCCTCATTCATTTATTGCTAAGGCACAATCAAAGTTTCTAAAAGAAATGAAGGCCAACCTTGACCATGACACAGCTATTGTTCTCCTGGACTTTAGTGAAAACTATTCTTACGCGATTCGGGATGAAGTTCAAGGGTATCATTGGACGAACAATGGTTGTACACTGCACCCAGCTGTAATCTACGCTCATGTTCCCCAGTCGGATGACATGTTCACAAGTTTGTGTGTCGTATCTGATGATTTGGGTGGGTGTCATAGCTGGGTGAACTGACATGGTATGACCTTTATATTTCACATGTTTTTATATAGGAGCTCATAATAGTTGAATACTAATGGGATTTTAGGTTTAATAAAAGGTTATACATTATCAGAAGATCACTTATTTGCAATAGAGCTTCAGAACCACAAATCTTTTTTTTACTTGGCAGTAGGATGCAGAAACACATTGTTTACAATGTCTTCTATATAAGGGCAAGCACAAAGTTTAAAAAGCTAATCCCATGGGCAGACATTTGCAGGTGCTCATGTCTCACTAGCCTAACTTTCATCCAAAACCGGTGTTCTGCCCTAATAATATAATCTGCTACTTTAGTTTGTTGGACAATTTGCAATTCTGGGCCAACAGTTTCATGTTTTACAAATCAATTATTTCTACTGTTTTTAAACTGAAATTTTTTTAAAATAATGTATGCAAATAAAATAAAAAAGATTGTTTATAGTGTAAATATGTCCAGTTTGTGGTTAATTTTTACTTTTTGTACAATTTGTAAACACCTTATTAAACACTACAGTTTTGATTTATACCACTTCTTAAATATTCCCTTACAATGGTCAAATTGAAGCCTATGTAGAGTAAGCATTTGCTTAAGTATGAACCATGCTTTTACCATACCTAGCAAACAGTGACTATGAAAATATGAAGTGGTGATACAAATGAAATAAATTCACTCCCCTTTACAATTATGGAGATTATTGGGAGCAAATAAATAGATAGGGCACACCTAATCAGCTTAAATTCAAAGGATATGGAACAAAACACACACCAGTCAGGACCGTTATTTGAATTACGTGGCTCTGCAACATGCCTATGGGCTAAGTAATGGGGTATAGGGCTTTGAGTAGACACTTGCGGGAGGGGGGTGAGGGTTGTGCAATCTACTAGAACACGGACAGGAACTGCATTCCACTGGTATAACTCACAGCACAGACTGCTGGTGCAGTGAGGGGGAACAAACTTGCTACAGCTGCACAGTGTAGACAGGCTTTGTGCAGGAAGCATTTCCAGATTTTTGTAGTTTATGCTTCCAATCTACCTAGTAAAAAGTTTTGTAAAGGCTTTCTTCACTAGATATATTTTCTCCAGTATGTTACATGAGATCTTAAGCACTACATGTGAAGAAAAGCATTGAAGAGTTCTGTGCAATCATGAGTGTGATGTATTCTTGAACAATGTAGTTTTAACAAGGCATTAGGTTGGCGCCTCAGAAGGTGTGTAAGCTGATTCCAAAGGCCCAGTGGTATGGAAGAGAGGCAGAGGGAAGGTGAGTAGTTGGAAGGGACGCAGGGCTAAAACTGCATAAACTCATTGGTTTATTCTCTTTACTTGCGGAGTAAGGTTTTACCACCGTGGCAAACTAGTAGAGGTCATGTAGGAAAGTAGTGACCTTCAATATGCAAAGTAAGTCAACAGATCACAAAATAAATAACAATTTAGAAATCTTGTGTCAATATCAGCAGTGTGCAAACATAAATCACTACAACACATAGATCACTGAATAAATATATCTCATTTTGAAGTTAGGCACTGTGCTTCCAGGGTTTCACTGGATAAATACTTTTGTGAGCCAACTGGCTGCTAACGGGTTAATTAGACAATTACACTACATGCTGCAGCAGCAGATTATCTAGACAAATCAATCACAATACTTTTAGTGCAATTATACAGATAGCATTCAACAGCTCTTTGTGGGAAGGTCCTACACATTATCCCAGCCAGCAGTCACATAGCATAACTCACAGCCAGCAGTAACAACACACTAACTTCCAACAGTTAATTTTTGGCTGAAGCCTTCTAGTACACTGTGGCGCCAAAATTCCCGTTTTTGGTGGGCTTTTTGTAACCGTCTCTGCATGCTTCTAGTGCAATCTGGGGCTCTAGTGAGCAGCCTAGGGCAGTAGTTTGCAGTTTGTTCACCCAAAAAACGGCCAACGCAATTTTGCAATGAACTTCCCAAAGGTAGATGCAGTTCTTTACCTGTGATTCGCAGAGCATTACATAGTTTCTCAAAGTTTTTCTAAAAATACTCTAGATGTAAAATTTTATGGGGCTTTGGTCAATTAATGTGGGCGTCAAGTGCTCAAACCTTTTGACAATATGGGCTCAAGAGAAGTAAAGTCTGGCACGTTTCATGTTCCTACTTGATTCACGACAAGGGTTTTTCTCATTTTTAAATGGAAAAAACCCCCCAAAAAAAAGATAACATAACATATGCAACCTGAACTTTGCTTAGGCCATAACATCTACAGACTTGATTGGAAGTCTCAGTTAAAATAAAAGGGTGCAGGAACTGTTCCCGAATTTTACTATTAAATGATATACATCAGCATCGATAAAACAATTCTAGTTATTTTTAAAAAAAAAAAAAAATGTACAAACCTGCATAAAAACCATAGCATAACATTTGTCTAGTGCAAATTAAAGAACAAAAACAAATGTTTCATTGGATGCTATTTAAATGAAAGTTTGCACCATTGAACAACAATGTTAATAAACAGTCACTAAGAACAATTAGAGACATTTCCAAGCGATACTCCCTGGAAATAATATGCCAACATGCCCAGGGGCAAGCTGGGCTGGGGGGCAGGAGGAAACATTCCCCCCCCCCTCCCGGGCCAGTCCCATAGTGGGCTACCTTGGGCGGCGTCACCTGGATTTTTTTTGCCAACCCACCCTTAAATATGCCTCTCTAAAAAGCAATACTGAAATCTGATTAATGCCATTTACATGACAATCCATCATCATCATCAATTTATATAGCGCCACTAATTCCGCAGCACTGTACAGTCCTTAGGGGATTTTTCCAACCACTAGGTTTTGGATTTGGAGTAGCTTATTTGGACATAGGTATTTGTATTGTATTCATTATTTAACCCAACATTTAAAAAAAAACAAAAAAAATGGTTAAGAGATAAAAAATGTAGTGAAAGCAGCAATTATATCTGTGAGCATAACAAACTACATTTCACAACCTCTCTAAATCTGCCTTTTTATTAGCACATTGGTCTAACACTCTTCAAGCAACAGCATTACAGAAATGCACAAGGTGAGAAATAAGACGTATTGCACAATAACAGACAACTTTGATAAGTGGGTTAACTTTTCACCATTCATAAAATGATATGAACATACCAGAGGTTAATTAGAGATATGCATCTGTTTAAATGACTAGCTAAATGCAAAAACAATTTTTTTTGTTTTTTTAAAATGTAATACAGTAAAAACTTCAGTTTAAGTGAAGCCTTAAGCTGAGGACAATTAAAATATTGTGTTATAACTGATAACCCGGGCCATTAAGGGTTAAATTTCTGTCACTGCCAGCCCACCATAGTTATAAGGGGAGGGGCCTGAATAAAGTAATAAATCTTACTATTTGAGTGGGCTGGCTCTCTTGATTCCTGGACCTGCGGATTGGAAACACCTCCAGCGTTAGCCAAGGCATTTGTATCAATAACATATTTTATTTCTCTTTAGTGTCATATTCTTCTTTCTTATCTTTAATTTTCTCTCTTGCCTTTTCCTTTATTTTAACTTTTCCCTGTCAGTAATTAGCTTCCCCTTTTAGTGCTCGTCCTGTCATCAACCCCCTCCCTTCAGTCACTGTCATTTTTCCCCTTCTGGCCCCTTAATATTACTGCCCCCATTAATTCAACCATGACCCATCGCCGCGAAGTAGTCCCCTCAGCCTGATTCTCATACAGCGGAGAAGCCGCAGCAATTGTTGAGGTGGCAGCCCCGGCGGAGGGTGCGGCGGCCAATATAGATCACCCTGCGAGTGAATCTGTGAGCGGCCGAGGGGAGCCTCGTGCCGTCGCAGACTCTGTGCCCACTAATTCAGCACCTGCGCCGGAGCTCATGAGAGGCTCCGGGCGGCAGGTACATAGCAGACCAGGCAAAGGGAGGAGAGCCCATGCTCCGGAGAGGGCTGTGCGCCCATCTCCAGCTGAAATGGACAGAGGGGGAGAAAAGGGAGGAGGGGCATAGCCTCCTCTCCTTCAACCTCTAGGAGGAGTATGAACAATACACATTTACAAACAAGGGATGCTATAAAGTGTCCTATCAATTGAAAGTGTCAGTGGGCACATGGTTGCCACAGCAGATGTAAACAGGGATCCTATTAATATTGGAAACAACAATATATTGAATGCAGGTGTAACTTTTGCAAATCAATTAGGTCATGCTCCCACATTTGGGCAACAACAATATGTCCCTTTAGGATTACCACCTCTCATGCCAGAAGGGTGGTTGAGAGGAAGAGGCCGTCCCCATACATTTGTTAATCCTCCCGCGACTGAGTGTTCCCCAAATATGAGTCACACTCCCCCTTCCTCTTTTCTCAAGGTGAAAAGGTGTTAAGGCAATCATCACACCCTCCCCAAAGTTTGTGGCAGGGAAATAGTCCTTCACCGGATGATGCCTCTTTTAGGCCTTTAAGTGCGGATAATTCATGGCCTCGCCACGATCACATGGCAATGCAATCAAGAGCAAGCTAAATCCAGCTTTATTCAATCAGAGCCGATAACCGTCCCCACCAATGCAGAATTTTTAAACTGTTAATAGCCCCACAACATGGTCTTCTCTCCCTTACCCACCACCTTCTACACAAAGAGACCTTGACACAGGCTCACAGTGGTCAGCACCCTATCCTCCGCAGGACAGAAGACTGCCCTTTGATTATTCTAACATGGCATTACCATTACAAGGCCTATTTTCCCAGCAGGATTTGAATCCGTTCTCTAATTTATTGGTAGTGGATAATACAGTTCATTAGCCACCAACCCCAGGTTTTAAGAATGAATACGGGTATTGATATCCCTGCACTCTCATCGTTTAGTAGTGCGGGACGGGTAGGGGTTTCTAGGTCCGATCTGGTCCCGTTGGCTAATATAATCTCTCACCCAGTAACACAGGCATGGCAAGGAGGTAAAATGGGTTCGTCAAGAGGAATTGGAGCATCGTCCCAAGTCGCGTCGGTAGGAGAAGAGACACTCCAACCAAATAGGACAACAGACGTTGCGCCCCAAGACAGCTCAGCAGGGACCAAGGATTGTGGGTCCTGCAGTTGGCAAGAATAATTCTTTACTTATTCACCAGTCACGAACACAGACACATAGCCCCCCCTATGTCATCTAATGATGGCGATTCGTCGGATGACGAACAAGGCTCGTGCAGGCTCCTTAAATTATTGAAGAATCACTGGTCAACCTGCTAAGATAGCGCCCGCGATAATGGCTCCTCGTGCAGCGATAGGTCGGCCCCATGGTAGGCTGTGACAATACAGCGTTGTTAACAGGACTGAGGCCCTGTATGAAAGACAGAATTAAAAAAGATATATATGTGGATATTTTTTCTCTAACAAAGCAAACTAAAAAAGATTTAGCCACTGCTTGCAGTAAAGGGGGTATAGGTGAGGAGGCATATCGCTCCTTTCATAATTGGGTTTCAGGCTACTGTTTTTGTGGGATGTTACTTGAAGACTTGACTTTAAGCTCTAATTAACCTGTGGCGTTATCTTCACTTGATAGCAGAAATGGAAATTAACGACGGGCCTAATGCATGGAGGAAATACGACGAGAGCTTTAGGGAGAAGGCTAGTCATCTAGATCGGATCCCACTGGAATGTAGAGATGTAGAAACTTGGTTGAAACTTATGCGGCATTCAGGTGGGGGTCAAATTGGAAAGGATAGGTTTCCAGGAGCTGGAACTTTCAACAATTCCACCAGCAGAAGGGAGGAGTTATGCAGGTATAGACATACCTGCGCAATTTGTCGAGGTCCCCATTCTGCAAAAGAATGCACAAGAAATACAGCGGCCAGTGAAAGCCCAATTAATTTGAATTGTCTATGTAAGTGGCTAGGTTTCTTTCCAGATACCTTGCACGCCAAATTTCTTCTTGAAGGGTTTACTTTCGGGTGTAGGTTGCCCATTGCTGGACTGGTACGGTCCAGTGATTGTCACAATTTAAAATCCGCTGCTCTCTTTTCCCCAAGTTTTGTTTTGTAAAGTGAATAAGGAATGCACCTTGGGAGGTATGTTAGGACCTTTCGACCTACCTCCTTTTTCGGATTTGAGATATATATATAGAGATATATAGAGAGATATATATATATATATATATATATATACACACATACATACACACACAAACACACATATACATACACACACCTACATACACACACATACACAAAAAGGCATTGATTCTCTGCGCTCTCCATGTACAAACTGGGGTTGCTTGACATATTACCAGAAAATATGGATACTCTGCACCCTCCAAATACACAATTAATCCTGTTCCAATTACTTTTCTATATTAAAAAAAAAGGGGATGTTTGTTCCACATATTGCAATATATGTTAAGCTGAAAAACTCAGAGGATCAATGCCTTCTTTGTTTATACAATGTAAATCCCAACTCACTTGCTCTCCATTCTTTACATTAATTAATTCCAACTTGTGTCAGGTGAGCCCCAGGTGTCCCATGGCTGCAAGTGCTTGGGAAGGACTTGCCTTTAAAAGCTGTGTGCAGGTAAGCCTTTAGTTCAGATAACAAAGCATAGCATTTGATGATGTTAAGGCTGGCCAGAAGAGGGAGAGAAGACTTCAGTGTGCGGTATTTGGAGAATGCAGAGTATACATGTTTTTTGCACTCGCACAATTTTCCAAGGGAGAGTTGCTCCGCGCACCCCAATTTACAACCATATTATAAAGATGATGTCGCAATCACATAGGAAATGGAAGCTATCTGCTAGTATTAGCGCCACTGTACAGAGAGGCGCGGAGTCTAACTCTCTCCTGGTTATCACAAGGGACATCACACAAGAGAGTATGGACTTGGCTGCAAGGGATACGCATGTATCTCTCCAAGACAGTCACCGGCGATATAGGGGTCAACAGCGGATAGTCAGACAGGCCAAGGTCAAAACCAGCGAGGCAAGGAGGTACCAATTCAGAAGACAAGAGAGTACTCAGGGTAGCAGAAGTAAAGCCAGGAGAGTGATACTATGTCAAATTAGGACTGAAAGAAAGGTCTAGGAGCATGCCGAGTCAAACCAGGAACACAGCGAATAGCAGACTAATAGGAACAAGTATGCTGGAGTCAGTTGCGAGCCTAATACCCTGGCACCCAAATGGTGCTGGAGACAGATTTATATAACGGTATGGAATAACACCTCATTGGTGCTGGGGAAATTGGAGACAGCTCCTAATTGGACAATCCTGGCAGTCAGCGATATCACTGACCACTTACAGTGCAGGAGATCATCCCGCTGCTAAGCAATAGCGACACAGCTGGTGTGCATGCGTGCAGAAGAGATCGGGGGGAGAAAAAACTATGTTGCCAGGCAACGGCACGCTTGCGGCCAGAAGGAGTCGAGCGCTTGTCCCCACAGCAGCGGTGGAACTATGGCGATGGGGAATGACAGCTACACTGCTGTGACTGAAAACACAACACATAATCCACTACAACAGAGTACTTTAATTGGAAATTAGGGCGTGCGGACCAATCCACCCTTAGAAATTTGTACATTTTGAAAATTGTGACTGCCTTCTTTTTGTCCCAGCACCCCACTCACCTACCTTTAGGTGTTTTTAATCAGAGTAGTCTGGTTCCTACCAATACTACTTGTGAGTTTGGAGGCACTAGAAAAAGGTACATCCTGTATTATAAAAGTTGTTAGTGTGGGAACCCAAGTGAAAGAGGTCACCAATCAAAGGAAGCAACTAGACCGACTGACTGGATCCATGATGTAATAGAGGTGCCACATCACAACACAAAACAATAACAGATAAAGAATTTAAAACATGATAATTTAGAAGAATCCTCCTTATAATCTATTTTGTAGTATGCATAAAAATAGTCAGAAATTGTAAACGTACTTCCTGCCTTTCATTTTACTTGCCCATCCCCAGAGAACAATTGCAGTGTAATTATCAACAGAGGAAAAAGATAGCAGAAGACACCAAGGGACACTTCCGATTATCAAATAGACAGAACTGCAGTGGAAGCACATTCAAAATATTAAAGTTGAAATTTTCCTATCAAATGAAAAAAAAAAAAAAAAGAAATATGCTGGAAGCAATAGCTAATTAGGAGATAAGCAAAACATATTAACACTGAAAAATGAATGAGCTCATAAAACCGACACTTTTCACAAAAAGACAGAAGTCCAACAAAGTGAAAAGGTTATAAGCAGGGCCAGTTTAATTTACCATCCAATTTGTATCTATATTTAAACTTTTACTAATGCATCTTAGAGTTTTTTGTTAAAAATAATCCTTTAAAAGTTACTCTTTTAATGAGTCTTTTATTTGGTTGAACGCGGATATAAAGAAAGGGAGATGGAAAGGAAAGAAGTTGTGGGAAATGCGGAGGAAAACTTTTCTGCATTATTATATATGCCAGCTTTGAATTTTACCAAGTTAACGCCACACTCCCCTATCCTTCAGGAAGTTCATCTTATGGAGGAGGCAAAAAAAGAGACCCAAATGTTCTTTGATGGTCTGTAGAGCAGAAATAATGTATGAATTCTGTCTCTCAACAAATATTCATAGTCAAAATAAAGCAAGGGCATTTTTTTTTTTTATTATGAAGAAGGTAAGCAAAATTCTTCATGCATGCAATAAATATTAAGAAAAAAAAAAAAAAAAAAGAGGCAATGGCTGTTTCCATGCTTAGGCCACACCTCCCAATGTTTGTCTCTCTGGCAACAGGGGAGGGGAGTGTCCACAACACTGTGGGTGTGGCCAAACATGATATAGGCATGTGCACACCTTGGTGGCATGTCTAGTGATTTTGAAGAGATAGGCTGCCCTGTTCTCCAAACGGCACCTGTTTACTGCTGTGCTGCCATGTAGAGCAGGAGTGAACAAAAGCTCTCCCAACTTTACCACTGAAGGTAGTAAAAAAAGTCTTTGGGATGGGACTTTTAATATTATGTTTATCAGATTCTGTAGTTTAGGCATGTCAGAGGTGACACGCCAAGACTTGTGGGGTGACATGCATAGTTAACGGATGATCTTTGCCAACTGTCAACGCGCACTACGCTTACTTCACTCGCGCTACAGAAGCTTCTTGCTTGCACCACACTATGGCTTCCGTTTCCATAAGGAGAGAGGAGAAGAAGAGGTGGAAGAGACAGACAGTTCTCGACAAAACATTCTGTGAGTCAGACGTTTGTTTTACCTCACCACAATCCCCATATATTTGTTGCTTGTACGTAATGTAGTGCTTTAAATTATTTTGTACCAGGAGTCAGTCCAATAACACTATTACAGAGGTAATAAACCTACTAACCTTTTATAGAAAATGACATTATTTTTATTTATTTATTGTTGCAGCCCTGTGATGGAGAATCCAAAAAATAAAAAAGCAAGAATAAATGATAAAAGGAAGTGGAGTAGCAGTAGCCGACCCTTTCAAGACATATGGACTGAAATTTATGGCATTATCGACAGAAACAACAGATCATTGTGCATACAGTGTAATGAAACGGTAGTAAGCAGAGCGTGGAATATAAATAGACATTTTGAAACTAATCAGCTCTTGGGTAAAAAAAGTGAGTATGAAAGGAAGTAATACATTTCTAGGTAGCTACACCTCTAAGAGCCAATCAAATTCCATCCTTGAGTTTGTAAGAGGCTCTACAAATTTAACATCAGCAAGTTACTGCATTGCTCACTCCATAGCTCAGCCTGGAAAAGCCCTCAGTGAAGGAGCATTTATTAAAGAAACTTTTCTAAGATGTGCACCAGTTCTATTTCACGATATCCAAAATAAAGATATTAAACGAATTTCTGAGTTACCACTCAGTAGAAAGGTCATCAAAAACAGAATAATGAGACTGAACACAAACATACAGCATCAATTAAAGGGAGACTTAGATAAATTTAAATATTTTTCGATATCTCTTGAGGAAACCACTGATGTCACATCAAATGCTCGGTTGGCCATTATAGCTAGATATTCTGATCGTCTCACTATGAGAGAAGAGTTAATAAAGTGAGTATCAGTGCCAATAAGTACATCAGGGAAGGAAATATGTAAGGTTGTTATAAAATCATTCCATGACCTAAGCATTGATATGTCTAAAGTTGTATCACTGACGACAGATGTGGCAGCCAATATGGTGGGAAAGACAGTGGGATTTGTGAAATTGTTTATGGAACCTATTGGACGTCCACTTGTGCCTTTTCATTGCATTATCCATAAGGAGGTGTGTGCCAAGGCAGGATTCACAGAATTAAATGATTGAATGTCAATTGTAACAAAACTAGTGAATTTAATAGCTGCTCGACCCCTTCACAAGTGAGAATTTTTCGCAGTTTTACAGGAAGTTGATTCAACCTACAGTGGACTGCTGATGTTCAATTATGTAAGGTGGCTGAGCCGAGGAAAAGTACTTGAGCGATTTGTGGAGTGCTTTGTAGAAATTACGGTATTTCTTGAGGATATGGATCTGGCAAACTTTCCTCAGCTCAATGATCATAAGTGGGTCAACACATTGATGTTTTTTACAGATATCTCTGCTTATATGAATGAGCTGAACTTAAAACTACAAGGTTTTGACAAAAGTATTAACGTTATGTTTGGATACATAAAAGCCTTTAAAAGGAAACTTAAAAGTTTTAGTCTTTACATCTCGCTTAAAAATTTTAAGTATTTTCCTCAAGTAAAAAAGTATTTCGAGAAGGCCAGCACAACTGTACAAAAATGAAATGGAGCCCATGCATATAAAGTACCAGCATATTGTAAAACTCGTTACTTGACCAGTTCAGTGAAAGATTTAATCAACTTAGAAGCTTGGACCAGACAATTAAAACAATTAAGTATCCGGATGCAGTAGTCTACAGTACTTTGGAATGAAATGGTTTCCAATAGATTCAAATTGATGATTTGGAGATTCAACTTGCTGAATTTCAAGACAGCATCTGGGTTCAAGTGTTTGTCGACTTGAAGTCCAAACTTGAGAATCTGGAAAGAAATCGCTTGGAGAATGAAAACAAGAGTGCCACTACGAACGTGAAATTTGGAGTGCTTGGAACCGATTACCAGACACTTAGCACCCTTAAAAATCTAGCCATGGCTTTAGTCACAATTTTTCCCCTCTATCTACTTTTGTGAGACCTTATTCTCCGCGTTAAATAATATTAAAACCAATAAAAGAAACCGACTGACAGATAAAGTTAACTGCGCTTGCTTGGGCTTGAAGTGCACAAAATACCAACCTTCAATTGAAGATTTAGGACATGCAATTCAACAACAGCAAAAAAAAAAACCACTAATGTAAAGCATTATTTGTTTTTGCTTTTTTAATAAATGATCAAAAATATAACTTTTTTTTACTTGGGCTGCAAATATCACAAAATTATGGATATTTCTAGATGCGACAGGGCACCCGAGTTAAGCTGGGTTTATTCCGAAATTTTACACACATAGCTCAAAATGTTCGCCATCACTGGTCTAGTAGGTATAATGACTAATGTGAAATATACAGATGGAAACAATATCTAGGATGTACAAACCATTATGCAAGTTGTGCAAAGTTTGTAAAGACTTTAAAAAAACCTCACAATAAACCAAATCCTATGGTAACTTTTTAAATACAGTTTATTGGACACATCAGGTGCAGATAACAAAGATACACCATGTGTGACTTTTTAATTAACATACTTATTTATTCAAAATGTTATTTACTGAAGGGACCGCAATGATTGCTTAACTCATGAGACAAATCTATTTAATGGCAGGCACAGTAGCGTAGCAACAGGAGTAGCAGCTGAAACAGTATAGCGGACCAAGGTCGCCGGGGCCAGCTGTGATCCCAGTATGCTCTGCGGGTCAGGGGTGTTTGGTTCTTATCTTTCTGCATCATCATAGTCTGTTAGGAGAGACTTTAATACATCCTAAAGGAATGCAAAACTAAAGCTGGGTACACACTACACAGTTTTCATCCAATAATCGGCTAAATCAGCAGACATACGACCGCTCGTTCAAAAGTTGGGTCAGTGTGCGCAGTGACACAATGGTCAAAAGTCTGCCCAAATTGACGATTGTCGCCTCATTTGGTTGGTCGTACCGTTTAATATTTTCATTCCAATCTCGTTTCCGTTGTGTAGTGTGTATAAACTTCCAACCGATCCACAACAGTGAGTATGAAATTATAGTCATTGCTCACGACAACATGGCTGTAAAAAGTCGCTAAAGGGACGTCCGCTCTTCCCTTTATTGTCCTAAAGAAGGCTAGTGTGTATGTAGTCCATGGACCAAGCGATCGGAACATGGATCGCATGTAAAATCGCTCGGCATAAAAAGTTGGTTGAAATTTCTGTAGTGTGTACCCAGCTTAAAAGAAAGTCTTCAATAGCTACTAAATTAGCTGAATATCAGATTGCCTGAATACAGGGTTTTCCCCACAGCCAAGCACAGCCAAGTAGCCCTTGGCTGTGCCACTGGACTAGCATATTGTTAGAATATGCGCAATATTTCAGTGCTCAAAAAAATAGCAATTCTATTTAAGGCTTAAGCATATACGTATCCCACGAATGCATTCACTGCACTGTAATCCATTCTCTGGGGAGCATAATATATGAAGTGTCTCTGCTTTTAGTTTTATCTGTGTGAGCAAACCCAACTATCATTCACAATTAAATTGAGAAGCCATTCCAGAGGTAGCATCATCCACTGTATTGATGGCTATCGCTGTATAATGCACTGTGGCATTCTTTATGTGCTTACAATAAATAACCTTTATTATTTTCTCAGAAGAGACGCATTCCCATCTCAGCAACAACTCAAGAAGAGGAATGCTGTTTAAGTAGCATGATCTACATTTGTACTACCAAGGAGTTTGTCACTGTCACTGTGCTCTTTGTCTCAAGGACCTCTTCTAATGAAGCATTTCTGTTTCACTACACCTTGAGCACATTGCTTAATTAGACTTTGACACTGCATAGCAGATTTTTAGAAACACAATGTACAGTGTTAAATATATTTTTTTTTTACAAAAATGAATAAATAGAAAAAAAGGTTGTACCCAAGTATACAGTTACAGCATAATTTTAACAGGCTTATTTTATGGTCCTTTAAACTGTAATATGTACCCAGCATAAAATTCTTGTTCATTTTTATTTTATTTTCCTATAAAATTTTCGACAGATTGTAAAGCCCAAGTTAACACAGTATGCTTTTCTTCATAATGAAAACAACAGTATGTATTTTTCAATGACTTAAAACAAGGGGGAGTGGATACTTTTTTTAAAATAGCTATAAACCGCAACAGTATAGTGCCACTAACAGGGAAAATTATTGTGAAAATCTCCAATTGCCTAGACGATATTTCCTTGGAATACGAAAAAAGAATAAAAAAATAAAGACTCCTCAGGTATTAAAGTTGCTCAGTCTATGCCAGTGTTTCTCAACTCCAGTCCTCAGGACCCCTAACAGTGCATGTTTTCCATATCTCCTTGCTTACGCACAGGTGTATTCATTACTGACTGACACATTCTAACAGATCCACAGGTGGTATAATTATTGCCCTTGTCACCTGTAAAGCCTGCACTGTTAGGGGTCCTGAGGACTGGAGTTGAGAAACACTGGTCTGTGCAGTCTCCATGTGCTTCTATAATATATATATATATATATATATATATATATACACATACACACACACACACATAGCCCCCATAGGGGCATATTCAATTGGCCACGTTACTCACAAAAGTAATGCGGCATTAAAGTAATTCTAACCCGGTATTTCAGCTCGCAGCTCAGGGAACTGCGAGCAGAAAGCCGGCGTTAACGGTACTGTAATAATGGTGGTAGTGCGCAAAAGTTACTTTTGACAGTAACGTGGTCAATTGAATATGTCCCATAAAGTCAAATCTTTCACAAGAGAAAATAAAATAAAATTGTTTAAATAGGCAAGTTTGGGAAATAGATTTTTTATTTTTTTTAACACGTATTTTTTTTAGTTTGCTTTTCTTATTTTTTTTTTAATTCGGTTTGCAAAGTGATTAATAAATTCTAAATAACTTTTTAAAAACTCTAAAGCACTGAAAATGGCAAAGCTGTGGTATTACTAGCAAAGCGAGATAAACACAAGTACAGTTCAGATGAGAAAAGTTGCGGGAAGTTTTGGCAAATGGAATGTCACAGCAGGAAGAGCAGTGGTGCAAAGGTTTGAAGATAGAACCATCAAGTCACTTTTTTCAAGCCGCCTTTCTGAAGAATTTGTGTTTGTAATTTTGCATTTTGCAGAACTTATAAAGCATACTTAGTAGTTGGCGTCTGTAGCTGGCGTCCGGGAGCTGCCGGGGGAAGGTGGGCGAGCGGGGACCCGAAAATGGACCAGTCCCCCTTGACGTAATGATGCAAGCGCGGCATTTTACAGTGGGGGGCGGGGCCAAATACCGCAATCCCCAGAGAATCGCAGCATTTTTTACCTAATTCTGCCCACATCACTAGGAAGTCCCGGGAGTCCCACCCCGAATCTGGGAGTCTCCTGGACATTCCGGGAGAGTTGGCAAGTATGTTATATAGTCTATAAATAAAGCTGTGAAAATGCCGGTCAATTCAATCTGAAAATGAGAGAATACCAGATGGAACATTTAAGGCCAAATTCTGCAGGAGAAGCAAAAATTATCCTGCCAAATGCAGAATGTGGTTATTATTTGCGTAACAGTGTAGAAACTTTCACTCATCTCTTAAGTACAATAATCCACAGGTGCAGAAGAAGTGCAAGAAGCCATTTAAAACAACTAATTTTCATTAGCCTAGTGAAAGAAAGGGTAATGAAAGCAAATATCTGGTTATGTGCAAATAACACTTTTTTTGCAGCAGGTCAACATTTTATCATTGTTTAAAAATGACCTCTGAGCCATAGCAGATTTTGTTATTTAACAGGCCATACCATAACTATTTTGTTTTCAAATATAATTGTTTCTCAGCTATAAAATAACTTTAAAGACTTCTACTGCTCCCACATGTCTTTTTAAAATATATATATTTATTATATCCTTTATGGAACATATTATACCAAAATGACCTTTGAATTTCGATGGAGTTGCTGGGTTGTCTCCTGCATGGCTGTGAAGTATTTCCCAACAAAAAGTAATTAAAGTAATTGAAGCCACCACTGTGCAATGACCTCTTTTTCCTTAGACAATATTATTAGTTTGTCCATTTTATTATTAAGAGAAGCAATCTATTGATTCAGACGAGTGCGTGGCTGTAATGACATTGAAAGGATGCTTCAATGGACATTGAGAAGGTTAATAGTCTGCCATTAAGGTTTATATTTTGCACTGATCTATTGGTGTTTACAAACCATCTTACAAACTTTCATATACTAAAAGCAATAAAATGTTCAACTCAGCAGCAACGTTACAAAACAGAGAAAGTTAAAGCAACAAATTACCTGTGCGACTTTCCACAAAGTTTGCTTCAACGTTAATGAATTTGTTTAGAAGTAAATATAGTGTTCTTGGACTTTTGTGATACTAAAGTTAACTTCCTGAGAACAATAATAAAAAAAAAAAAAAGAATATACAGCTGATCAGGAGTTTTCAATAATTGTTGGGCATCATTGTTGGCACACAAGTGCATTTAATTAAGTTTTAGTCTCTAGGGTATTCAAGAGCATCAAAAAAACAAACAAAAAGAAAAACAACATACCAGGCATCATCATCGTCAACAAAAAAAAATGTAAAGGTAAAGCAAAAAACAAAAGTTTGTTGCCCAAGACTATAAAACTATGTTATTTTCATAGAAGAAATATATTAATCTGGTAAAAGGAAAAACGAAGTAGGTATATATATATGGGTTAATGGAGCTCCTTCTCTAAACTCTAAAAAGATATTACAAGTGACAGAGGAATTTGATGGTGAAATAAAGGGCAAAAATCCATGTGTATATCTAAAGTAAAAGTTAGTGAAGCTTTGGTGAGATTTCACGCATGTATAGAGTTTAGCGACATAACAGGATGTTTCACAGCATTCAAAAGTTCCGCTATTACATACGTGGAATTCTATTCTGCAATGTATTTGTCCGTTTGCATTTCATGAAATTTAGAGTCTATAAATAAAGCTGGGATGACTATGGTCAATTCATTGTGTGGAGTGATTGTGACAGTCAAAACTTAAGGCCAATTCAGCCAAATGTGGAAAGAAATATTTTGTGTAATAAATTTCAAAACATTCACTCATATCTACTCTGGGCCATTGTGATCCTCAAGTAAAAATGTGCCTCTTGGTGATTTTATTGTGTATTACTATAATATGCCTGTGAAGTATAGGAACAAATACATTTATAAAATATTGGTTGTGATGTATCAGTTTAGTGCACGGTCCTTTAAACAGCAATATAGGAGACTTGTATTATATGTTTATATATTCCACACCAGCGGCGCACGGAGGATTGTCGGGGGGGGGGGGGGGGGGGTTCCCCCCCGCCGACCCAAAAAAAAAAAACGAGAGAGAGCTGCTGCTCCGTTTCGCCAGTGCTGTCCTATACAGCAGCCACGGCGCTGTCTAAGAAGCGTCTGCGGCGGTGCTGTATACAATACAGCACCGCCGCGGATGCTTCTTTGACAGCGCCGCGGCTGCTGTATAGGACAGTGGCCACTTAGTTAGCGCAGGGGGGGGGTTCTAGAGACTCAGAAACCCCCCCTGCCTGCGCCACTGCACACCAGACTAATAGGTTTGCTCTGTATAAAACAAATATTCACATTTGAGAAAACAACAAAATAGCTACATCTGCTTCAGCTAATAGGTCCTCTGCATCAGTAAAAATAAAAATCAGAAACTTGTTTGAGAATAGTAAGATAAAAACCTCCATAGGGCATAATGGTTTGTTAGTTTAAAATAAATTTTGATAGACAAAAAAAAAAAAAAAAAGGTTAGAGTATGTTACTGTTCCCCTGAATCCCATATAAGCTTTTAGAACAGGTTTTGTAGCAGAGATCTTCACCTATAGCAAACACCTTTCACATAGAGGAGGATATTCTCACAGGTACTTGGATGCCCCCAGGAATATTCAGAGTAGTAAAAGGTTATTTCGAGGAACAGGTAGCAAGGAGTAAGGGGTTGGATCGCTGCTCAGGGGTGAGTGCGAGAAGCAGCCAGACCAGGTCAGCAGACAGGGAGAGTCTCAATTCAGGTTCGGGGGCGGTCAGGGGATGGCAGTGAACAAGGGTAGTCCAGATAACAAGCCAAAAAGGTCCGGTAACAGATGATCAAAGAGCAAAACACAGATTCAGAGCCGGCATGGCACAGCAACTGCAAGGCAAAGGATGCTATAACTGGCTGGGAGACGAAGCCCTCCCTGTCGCTCAAACATTGAAGGGCCAAGCAGAAGGAGAAACAAGGAGTTCACCCCTGTAAACACATAGGAGACTGCAATCATGTTATTGCAGTGTCAATCGCACACCCTTGCTGCCTGTCAAACAATCAGGGCAGAAGTAGCAGTAGAGCCCTAGCTGCCTAGGCAACGGCCAGGACCAAAGAGAGTTGGCCTCAGGTAGGACACAAGCTGTCGGTTATCCCGGCGGCTCGTGGCAGAGAGCTGTTATTTTACACTATACCATATAATATAATATGATCATTTATCAGTTTCATAAACTACTTGTTCACGTGCCATTTACAGTTTCATAGTTATTTATAGAATTTTATGGATACTGAACATCACTTGGTTTAATAACATGAACTTACTTCTTGTAACCCAAACTCAAACAGATATCCATTAAAATAATTTGTAAATGCCACACACATCAGAAGAATTCTGAATTCTCAATTACAGATAGTCCTGCAACCCTGGACAGTCCCTTAAAATTGAAACTGTCTAGCCAGAAGTTATGAGGTATGGAAAAGTAGTGTTTATGTTCCAAATATGAAATTAGATTAATCTTATATTTTTTTTCAGTCAAGAATATACACTGGGGAGCAAAATGGAGGGTATATACAAAGTACTCAGCCTCCATTAGGGGTGTCAAACATTGACTTGCCAGAACCCTGCCACTGATGGGGTTCTGGTAATTCAACAAAAAGCAAGAAATAGATCTATAGAGGTCCAAGACTCTTCTCGGTGTCCCTGGGTATACATTAGAATGGCAAAACACATCTACATGACTAATTATAGAAATTTCAGACCATGCGAAGAATGCTTGCATTCAAATTGTTCTTTATGCATTTATTTTCTTCAATTTAACAATTACAGACTGTTTGACAGCTTCAAATCACTTTCTGTATTCAGTAATGTCAAATTGAAAGCACTGATGCAGTACAATTCTAGACTTTAATTACAATTTTCCAGTTTGTAGTCACAGAATGGTCGTTGTTTGGTCATGATAAATGTGACCCTTAGAAGATCTATTTACTGTATGTACAAATATTTGCCATTTTATTTTAAGTAGCAGTAAAAGTAGCTATTTTCCCATCTACAAATTGAAGCTATTGATCACAACTTCATTGACTTGGCAAAACTGCCAAACTTTGTTCCAGTCAGTCTGAAAATGTGAATTCCTAATTAATGTCAATATGTTCTACTTGCTGTAGTTTCAAGTTTTCTTCTTTTCAAATGCAACAATATTCATGAGATAGATTTAAAGTTGAATCATTATAAAAGAACTGATCAATAGTAAGCAGAGGAAGAATTTTGATCTTTATAACAAGATCTGGATTTCTTGTTATTAAGCAGCACAACTGAGGACTTTCAATGAAAACCAAATAAGAAATACCAACATCAACAAATATAAAACAAAGAAAATAAAAAGCTATTAAAAAGGACATTTGCTGTTCCATTACTGGCAGATTGTTACTTATTGCATATCTATACGTCAACGAAAATATAAAAAAAAACATTACAAACGGTTGATGGGAAACAAAAGTAAAATGTGCTAAGGTAATCAAACAAAAGGCAGCGTGCCGCTACTGTAATTATAGGCTAGAAAGTATTGTGCTCTTCCTGAAATATTTCATGAAGAACTAAAAAGCTAAGTGCAGGAGGGGTGTGACCACATTGTGTACATTCTAAATGGGCTAATTTGGCTTTTCCGTAAACCTGGCTCTCCCAAGTAAAAATGTGATTTAGGCCTCTAGGAAGCCTTAGGGCCGAACGGAGTAAAATTATCTAAACTGTAGCAAAATATTTGCCCCATTCCACATTTGTTATGAAATGTTGCAAGTTGTGATGGCCGCATTTGACCTAAGATGTTCACAAACCTACCACATCGCAGAATAGTCTGACGATTATCATTCCAGATTTAAGGTTTAAAACTAGATAAGCAAATGGCTTTCTAGCCATTCTCCTGACTAGTAAGGACCCCAGAAGCCCTGGGACTGTTTGCAAAGCACAGTTCCAAAAGTACTCAGAGCAGTGTAATAAAAAGATACACACACACACACACACACACACCCACCCACACACACAAAGACAATTGGAACCTCACCTCTCTCATGATTGATTTATGCCATAAAAGGAAGCGGAGCAGTGTTTTAGGAGAAAAACTGAAGATGGGATGGTTCTACAGTGGCAATACATTGGACTTTGATGTGACATTTACAAAGTGTGGCTCTGCATATTTTTCCCCCTCTCCACACACTGGGGCAAACTTCTAGTTTAAAGAGTTGTCTGAGAGCAGAAAGTAGCTGGGCCCCTTGAACTGTGCTTGAAACACCATCCAGAAGCACTGGTGCAAAACTGTGGCATTTTGCAGTATGCTTTGCAAATGACCTTCAGTGTTTGCCCAGTCTTCAGGTCAATCAACTGTGTAAGCCGGCACAGCTGACAGTCTTCACTGCCTGCCTCCTGGAAGAATAAACACACTTCCGCATTCCGGCAGAGGCGGAGCTTAATAATGCAACTTGGGTAATCCGGCCACACCCCAGCTATGCGATGCTTTGAATCTCAGTATCACCTAACTGGGGGCATGTCCACGTTGACGTAATGGCGTCAACATGCCCCCTTGTGCACTTACCTCATTCCTGTGTGTGTCCTACAACAAACAGCATATACTTCTCCTGCTGCACTCATAAGCACTTTCATATTGGCCTTTGCTGATTCAAAAGGTTCTGCCAATTTGTGTTGCCTTTTCTAGGTTGAATTTTTCTAGGTGTAGTTTTTAAGCAACAGCTTGTGTTTAGTCCCCATTAACATGCATTACTTAATCATATAATTATTAATGCCTATTTATAGGGAACAGCAATAATCTCCAGTGCTGCACAGCAAGCAAAACACTGAACCAAACAACAAAACTACCAGACAAATAAAGCATGATATACACAAGAGGCAAATATAAGGACGTACAATTTGAACAGATGGGAATGGACAAGACAGGAGGAAAGAACCCTTCTCCTGCTACAATCAATTGGGAAGAGATTCAGGCTGAAGCAGGAGAGGAAGGTACAACCAGTGCTTTTTTTTTGCAAGAAAATAGGTGCCGGAACTCACATCACGTAGTCAATAACTGTACACACACGTCAGTTGTGTAACGAAACATAATGGTCACTGCCCAAAGCTCTCAGCACGCGACCACACGACCAATCACAAGCTGAGCAGCGCCGCAAGTCAAGCAATGCCATCACAACCAGCGCGGACGGAGTATGCATGCATTGGACTCGACACTCAAGCAGCCCGTATGCACTGTTTTAATTTGCCGCCGACCCGCTACGCTCGACAGGGCGATTCAAGGCCACGTGGAACAAACATCAAATGTTCAAAAGTTACTTTTAAAACTTGGAAAATCCGTTGAAAAAAGGTGCCGGAACTCAGTTCTGTGAGTTCTATGACAAAAAAAGCACTGGGTACAACATATGAAGTATGAAAAATAATAAAGGAGCTATCTAGCGCTGTTTATCTCATATATAAACGTGAATACAATGTGCAGAACCACAAACAAAAAATGTGTATCAAGTGATAATACAAATAAAACGGTACTGTGCAGAATGATCTCCAAATGAATCCACCAATTAAAAAGCATTCATGTGATAAAAAAAAAAAAGGGAGGACAAAAGAATAAAAATTTCATATGTGTCCCAAATATTCAGAGGGCCAAATCCCCCTTTTGTGAAAGCACTCACAATGTGAATATAATTACTGGCATCATTATGTTAATATAGAATTTCTCGATGTTGCCCAAGCCCCATAGGTATTACAGGAATAATTCTTGATACTGGGCTTGTAAATGGTTTCTTTAGAAATTGTAATCCAACCTTTCCTCCTTCCAAAAGGTAGACCATCCACTCACATTGATACCATTAATCAGGAGCTGGCTGGTAGACTTTAGCCTGGGGGGCGAGCACACAGCAGTGGTCCATAATTAGCGGCCCATCCTTAAAAGGGTGGTTTTCGGTACAAAATATATATTTATCAAAATAAATAAAGCCTATTTCAGTGTTGCTTAGTTGCTTAATCCAGCAATACTTTATTAGTATAAATGATTATTTTATTTAAAATTTAACAACAAAAAATAAACCTCACTTTATATTGCATTTTATATGTTCCTTCTCCCTACAGAACTTTTATTAAAATGCTAAAAGCCTGTTTGCTTTAAAAACCTGATGTTTTTGCCAGCAAAAGCGCTTGTTTTTGCTTCACCCTATATACGAACAGGGTTATTAATTGTTGTAGGGTTAACCTAAGACAAATAATATTGGAGGTGGTACTGGGAGGAGGAGCAGAGCACTAGGTGTAAATCGGACACCCTGTCCCAGAGCTGGATTAAGGCTCTGGGGGGGTTTGGGGCACCTTAATCAGGGGGGGGGGGGGGGGGGGGGGGGCTAGGATGTAACATGGTTATCATTTTAGACCAAAACACAGGCAATACTCTGTGCACTACTGTTAGGTGCATGCAGTTCTGCCTTCATGAACAGTACACTGTGAACCGGGACATGCCCACCAACTATCCTGGCAGTAGGAATAAATCCTGACTAAGCGTGATAGTCACCCAAATTTAGGACTGTCTCACCAGACTCCGGTCAGTTGGCAGACTGTCCTTCTCTCTCCTACCTGTTCTTGTCACTGTCACCACTTGTGGCTGCTGGTTTCTTTAGCTCATTTGCTGCTTGTCTGGGTCCTGGAGTGTTGGAGGCCCTATTTGTGAAAAAAATGGGTACATTAAATTTAGAAAACTGCAAACAGTCCCGGTTTTAAATTAATAGCACCTACGTTTTATAATGAGGTCATTCTTCAACCCAAACATTAAAATAATAATAATATTCACATTGCTAAATAGATCTGACACTGACATTAAATTAATAATAAACTCATTTAATAAATAGACCTTCAATAAACCCCAATGTTAAATTAATAGTATACCCATTTAATATATAAACCTATTTCCCTTCATCCAAACTAAATAGCAGTTATGTTAAATAAATATAACCATTTCCCACAACCTTCCCCGGAATTAAATAATTCATATTCACATTTAACAAATAGCCCTCCTCACCAAACTCAGCCCATATTCAAATAGCCCAAGCCATCCCAGCATTAAATTAAATGTCCCATCACCTTACCTTAACTTAATAGGCCCCACTATTAAATAGCCCCACCATCACCCCACAAATAAGATAGAACCCATTAAATAAGTAATCCTAACCATTAAATAGTCAACCTCCGACACTATATTAAGACCCCCCCTTCCTTCTTCACACATTATATTAACATACCCCCCCTTCCACAAAACGCCGCCATGTCCCACGTCTCACACACACACACACACACACACACACACACACACAATGCTGCCATGCCCAACCTCACACACACACACGATACTGCTATGCTCCCCCCCACATACACACACAATACTGCTATGCTCCCCACACATACACACGATATTGCTATCAGGGGCGGATTGGCCATAGACCTTACAGGGAAGATTCTCGGTAGGCCGATGCCCTAATGAGGCCACCTGGAGGCCACCTTAGATTTTCCCGGGGGGCGCGTTAGGATGCGGCGGGGGGAGGCACGTACAGGAAAGCAATCTAAAATATTGGTGTTCAGTGGGCAGCAACAGGCAGCCAATTGCTAGGCTCCCACGGTGCTGTTCGGCAGACAGGAAGTCTGACTTCACTTCCTGTCTGCCTGATGTGAGAAGAGACGCTGCTCAGAGCAACTGAAGGTAAGTGAGGGGGGCTTAGTATACTATACTAAGGGGGTCCTATACTATACTAAGGGGGACTACCTGTACTATGCTATACTAAGGGGGACTACCTATACTATACTAAGGGGTGGCTGCCTATACTATACTAAAGGGGGGCTGCCTATACTATACTAAGGGGAGCTACCTATACTATACTATACTAAGGGGGACTACCTATACTATGCTATACTAAGGGGAACTGCCTATACTATACTAAGGGGTGGCTGCCTATATTATATACTAAGGGGGGGCTGCCTATACTATACTAAGGGGGGCTACCTATACTATACTATACTTAGGGGGGCTACCTATACTATACTAAGAGGGGGCTGCCTATAGTATAATATATATTTGCCCTGCATGGCTTTAGAGATGACCCACTGTGTGTAAAGTCATCACATCTAGGTTTTCCTAAATGTTACTACAACCAAATTCCTGTAGTTATAAATCCCGCCTACTTTTGTGTTGGCCCCACCTACAATTATTTTGGTCCCGCCGACATGAGGCCACTTCAATAATTTTTTCCAGGGCCACTTTAAGTTCCCAATCTGCCCCTGATTGCTATGCTCCCCACACATACACACGATATTGCTATGCTCCACACACACACACACACACGATACTGCTATGCTCCACACACACACACACACACACACAATACTGCTATGCTCCCCATACACACACACACACACACACACAATACTGCTATGCTCCCCATACACATACACACAATACTGCTATGCTCCCCCCACACACACACACAATACTGCTATGCTCCCCACACACACACACAATACTGCTATGCTCCCCACACACACACACGATACTGCTATGCTCCCCACACACACACGATACTGCTATGCTCCCCACACACACACGATACTGCTATGCTCCACACACACACGATACTGCTATGCTCCCCCCCCCCCGCACGCACACACACACGATACGGCTATGCTCCCCACACACACACACACACACACACACACACACACACACACACACGATACTGCTATGCTCCCCCCCACACACACACACACACGATATGGCTATGCTCCCCATACATACACACAATACTGCTATGCTCCCCACACACACACACACACACACAATACTGCTATGCTCCACACACACACACACACACACACACAATACTGCTATGCTCCCCACACACACACACATATAATGCTCCGAACACATATTTTTATTAACACCCCACCACTTACCCACTTCCATCCCTACGATGTGCTCCTCACACATGGGACGGCACCAGTCACGTGGTGCGCGTCCCATGTGATTCCAGTGTCTCCAGCCACGCATAGGAGAGGGAGGGGGAGCGGATCTCCAGATCTGTGGCTGCCAATGATGTAAGGTGGCTGGTCCCGGAGGAGGTGTCAGCCACCAAGCAATAGAGACTTGGACCGGTCTTTGCACCGACCCAAAATAGGCTTTGTCTGTCCGGACCGGGAGAATATGCCCCCTGCCCAGCCATTAATATATACGGAGAAACAGAGATCTATTAAAATTAGAGTCTCACAAAACAGAAATCCCGGGTATTCCCAGGTAATGTTGTACATGTTGAGACTTTCACATTAAGACAACCATGAGGAGATGGCAGAGAGGCATACCAGATATGAGGGGGGGGGGGGGGGGGAGGAGAAGAAAATTCTGTTGTCATCATATAGATTGTACTAGAGTCTGAAGGTGCAGATTAGTTCCCTTGGCAAACTAATCCAACTCATGTACATTGCCAATAATTTAAGTTATGGTTTCATGACCTCAACACCACACACTTGTACCATTTACATGTACTTTTGTTTTGTTTATAAATCATAATTTAAGGGGTTGGAAAACGATGATTGCTGTGTGGCTCCATGAAAAGCGCATGGCTGAGTGCCTATAATGTTTTTCAAAAGAAGGGGGAGGGGAAAAAAAAAAACAACAACTTAAGATAAACATGTTTGAATTTATTTTTATTTGGATATGTAGATTCAAAAGTAGATTCCTTACAGGAAAGCTATAATGATTGTGCAACACACTGACATCATGTAGGTCTTAAAGTTTAAAGGCAATATAGTATATCACTACATCTGTTTTAAGCCTGTTTTTCAGGTTTTCTACAATGACAACATGTGTATATATTTAAACTTTAGGTTATTTAAAATATTCAATATTTTACATCAAGCTATGCTTTGATTTTACATACTTCCTGCTACGGCTCCCTCTGTAAACTAGATAAGCTCGTAGAACAAGGCAGTTAGAGGTCTTCACCGATAGCAAATCGTCTTTACCATAATGCGTGACATGCGCACAGGTATTCGGATGCCCCCCAGAGCTTGTATTCAGAGTAGTAAAAGCTTATCTTATTAACCAGGCAGCAATGGCTAATGGAGGCTGGGAGCAATAGTACACTAGGTGGTTTACATAGTGTAACAATGCAAATGGCCGGGGGCAGGCAGCAAACAGACGTCAAGGTCAAGCCAGAAGGTCAGGGCAGGCAGCAAGCAAAGAAGGTTCAGACAACAAGCCAGGGGTTGAGACAGGCAGAAGACAAGATTAATCCAGAAACAAGCAGGGTCAGGCAATCTAGTAGAAAAAGATTTTAGCAACACAGCAGGCAACACGCAATGCAGGACAAAAATGCTATAAACGACATGAAGGTGAAGTCCTCCCTACCATTTAAATGAATAAGGGCCAATAGGAATGTACCATTGGGAGCGAGCCCCCCCCCCCCCAAAGAGATTGGCGAGTGTAGTCATATGACTGCAACCACAGAACAGTGTGTCCCAACTGCTAGGCAACAGTCGGGACCAGAAAAGTGAGAGTCGCGGTGCCTCAGAGACAAGGTAGGCGCCCGGGACAGAAACAGAATTAATGCAAGCTGTATTTTATTATTTAAATTAACTATATTCAGTATGCAGAACATTGAATTTTAAATAGGCTGCATAAATGAATAAAGCTATACACTGTATGCGATATAAAGGACATATATATATATATATATATATATAATGTAAGACCCCTGTAGCATTCCAGTATACACTTAGAAGCTGAAGGTAATTAATCTGTTATATAGCAGGTATAAACTTAAATAAAATAAACAAAGTCATTTTACTTGAAAATTATAAGAAAAATTATTTATGGATCTTTTATCATACATCTCCTACTTAAGGCTTGTTAATGCTCAGTAGTGTAGTTTGCAGTTTGGTATTTGAAGGTGTAGGCCTGAAGCAGAGATAACCGCAATTCAGCCCCAAACCACAGGTGAAAATTGCCTTCTCTAAAGAAACAAAAACAAAACACACAATTGCAACACTGCAACCAGGGCAAGGTTTTTCAGCACCCTAGGCATAGCGTCAGTCTACCACCCCTCCTCTCCCCACCCCAATTCCCACTTCCTAGCCCCTCACACACTTAACATTTGTAAAATAAAAATAGACTCTTACCTCTACTTGGCTGGCTAGCAAGGATGCATTCCAGATGCACTGTTGTCGGACGCAGAATGCTGTCCAGGCTTCACTGCTGTCCAGGAGCAAACGCAAGATATCAAGGGGAGGCTTCAAATGTTAGATTTCAGAACATAGCAAAAAAAAATAAAAAAAAAAATGGACATCTCTCACCTATTACATACTGACATGTCCCCCACTGCCCACCAGTTTTTCTCAAATATGCCCCCTTCCCACCAGCTATTCTTGCACATGTATGTAACTCGCGGGGATTTCTGACTGTAACCCTTCCCCTCCCCTCATTTTCTCCAACCACCACTCTACCCCCCCCCCTCCCCCCCACCACCACCGCCTCTCTCTCCATTTTTCTAGTATTTCTGTACCTTTTCTTTTTTCTTCTTGTCCGCGTCTTCTTTTCCTCCTTTACACTGCCAGGAACCCTGCGCCGCCTTTCTCTACAGGTAAGGTCAGCGGCATGGGGAAAAGAGGGCGGCCTATCAAACTGCCTTCACCTTCCCTGGCCACCTAAGTAACAATATCACATTCAGAGACATTGTTAGTGTGGGTACCTGGCCACAGTGCTGCCCCCCAGAGCCTATCTGAGTCGAATTCTCCTGTAGAGGGCAATTCTCCCGGCAGTGGGCTTAAATATCCGACCGCCTCAGTGAAACAGGAGTTTGTATAATGACTAAATTAGCAACCTTATACGCCTTGTCCAGTCCACTTGATGCAAAGTGCATCTATAAGTAACGGTCACCTTCGTATTTCCTGGAAGCGAGGTATGAAAAGTAGACAATGTTTAAACTTAAAATCAGTTAAAATAAAAGCAGTGGCGCTTAATTGAAAATACTGGCGCATTTCAGGGGCAAGAATAAGGTGCACCACTACTTTTTTATTATTTTATTTTTATCAGTGACTAGTTTACAAGCTTCCCATATGAATGCATTGCAAGAAAAGCTATGATTAGCATATGCATGTGTTTCTGTGCACTTTTTAGTGCTCTAGTCACGTGTAGGAGCGTCCTAGGAAGAACATCACCAGGCTCAAGAATTCTGATGTCTACAGAGTGCTTTCATGATGAAACCCAGCATGAGAAATACTCATCTGATGAACAAGTGTTCAGTTAATTTGATTTTTAGAATAGTCATTAAAGGTTTAATACAAGACTAGATTGTCATCACAGACAGCAAAATACCAAAGCATTATGCAATCAGTAAACACAATTAGACCTAAGCATGTTTTTCTAAAGATATATATTGCAATATGCATTTATCCATTTGAGAATAGTACAACTTTAAGGCCTATAGAAAAATTACAAAGGTTGTGCAAGTTAAAATCATATATAGACTACAATTAGCCATAATTATTTCATATGATCGTAAATATTAAAGCCAAAATCGAGAAACAAAAAAAAAATACAGTTGAACAAGTAGCTATTGACCTTTGGTCCTCTCAAAGGTCATTGTGTTACTGCACAATAAATTACCTGTAATTTACACATCAAAAATGCTTTCTAAAATAACGAGGTAGCCTGCACTGTAGGAAGTATTATAATTTCAGTTCTACCCAGTCTCCAATTGGTAGAAGTATTCAATAAGTACAGCAGTAAAACAAATATAGGACAGTATTTCACATTGCAATAACGGACTAGTTAAATTCCACAACATTCTAAGTAAGGTCATGACACATTTTGTCCAACTATTATACCCTATGCAGCTGTCAACATTTACCTCCAGTTCCTTGGAAAGTGTAAGTTGGGAGGCTTTCTGAATTTACCAGGTACAGCTGCAGACAAGCCAACGATGAGCATTATCTTACATTGATATTAGTGCAAAAAAGGAGCTGTCATTTATTACCAAGTCTAAAGCACCAAGGATGAAATGTTACAGCAAGCAAATAAATGCGTGCAAAGCCATATAGGATAATGCAGCCTTAAAATTCCACTTGCTTAACTAGCAGATCACCCTCCATGCTTGAGATGCAGCTTTTCCTCTGAACAGACTAACTACGCAGTGGCAGCTGGGGTTTATGAAGGGTCCAGTCTATGGTGTATTAAAAATGTAACATGTCCAGTCATACAAGCCTTTCACAATATTCCATGATAATATCATGGACCAATCTCAATAGTGGAAGCACTGACTGTAAATCTGTTCAGGGGGGAGCTGACTTTCTTAATATTAACCAGCTACACTTGGATATGTGCAATAGATTTTGAGGGCAAATTCAAAGCGATCTTTGTCCAGAGGTGAACTTCAGAAACGATGAGCTTTAAGATCGTGAACAACTTTATTATCCATACAGACAATAACAGATCTCTTAGAATATCATATTTGACATGGTCTATTGAAACCTGTCTAATAATGAAGTGCCTATATGAGACGACCTGAAGCAGTAGGTTTTCAGGCAGCAAAATTAAGGCAAGCTAATTAAATGCCACTTTTCTTTCTGGCAGTCTAAATTTGTGGTATTGACCTTTAGGGCAGATATGATACCTAAAAATTACAACATTCGTAAATATATGCACACAGCTCATACACAAATGCTTGTACAAATACATGTGAGCAAGTCCTACAGAATACAGATAATGCAAGAGCTGCTGGGATGTAAGATGAACAGCATTTGGCCACTTAATGAAACTAACTTACCTTGCACTACCATCGGTATATGCTTATTTAAAAAGGAGAAAAGTCTACAAGCGGAACTTGACAACTAGTACTGGGACATTGTTACACTTCTACTAGGATTGAGACTTTTTTTTTGTCTTGTTTGGCAACATTTGGGGGGAATTCAAATCACCGCCAAGTGCCGCTGAACATCACTACAAAATCTAGCTGCACTCAATTCCCAGTACTATGGTACCTGAACTTTGTTGACTATCCTGTGCAACTCTATGGGTGAATACATATTGCCATAGATTTCCTTCACAATCATTCTGGAAGCACTCGCAAGCACATCTCGGGGGGAGGCATGAAACTAGAATTAAACACACAGTTTTTATCCCTCTCCTTCCTAAAAGATTAACACTTAGCTGACAGGATCTATATTACTCATTAATCCATTTCGCCAAGACACACACAGAGTATATGCTTTTATGATTTTTCTTTAGAAAAGTTAAGAACATTTATGACCGTCATTATAAGCATATTCACAACATGTATGATGAGAATGTAGAGCAAGGTAATTTAGTTAAATATGAACAACTGCTGGCAAAGGGCTAGATTTGCTAAGCTGCGGGTTTGAAAAAGTTGGGATGTTGCCTATAGCAACCAGATTCTAGCTTTCATTTATTTAGTACCTTTTACAAAATGATAGCTAGAATCTGATTGGTTGCTATAGGCAACATCCCCACTTTTTCAAACCCGCAGCTTAGTAAATCTAGCTCTAAGAGTTGTACAAAGTGAAAAGTTGTTCACTACTGAATACTGGATTCTAGAGTTGTCAAGTCCGATATTTGCAACTAGACTTAAAGAAGATACAAATGAGGCCTGGCTGCACGGTCATTAGTTACGGAGAATTCGGCTTGTAAACAAGCAATTGGATATTCATCCAATTCCAGTATACAGGTAAGGAATGCATAGGGATGTATTTACAGGCAGTATCACAATGTATTTTTTTTGCAATTTATTTTTACATTAAATGTAAAAAAAAAACCTTCTAAAATTATGTACATACTTAAAGTGTAAATTGCAGGGGCGCACACAGGATTTTAAAAGGGGGGGGGGGTTTCACCCCCCCAAGACAAATAGAGAGAGCTGCTGCGCATGCTCCATTTCGGCGGCACTGTATTGTACAGCAGCCGCGGCGTTGTGGTATTGTAGTACAATACAGCACCGCCGCGGACGCTTCTTTGACAGCGCCGCGGCTGTTGTACAATACAGTGCCGCTATATAGAGGCACTGTTTAGCCCCCGATCTTGAATTGGAATTCTTATCATTGCAAATTCTGAAATTTGATATAAAGGCATGTTACACACATCTAATCTGTGTTGTTTTAAGAGCCAATGTTAAAATGAACAAAGGTCTACTTTGAGTGGAGGTCTGGGAAAAATAAATAAGACAGAGTGCTTCAAAAGTGGACATGTGGTTTTGAAAAGTGTTTAACAGATTTAAATGAAGCTCTACTCAACAGCTTAAAATTGTGTGTTTAATGTTTTGTCTCATCCAAAAAATGAGAACACACAGACATCATTGCTCTATAAAAGACTCCAAAATATTTATTACATTTGTTTTGTACTTTGAAAATAAATACGTTTTGTAGTGGTAAACAGTAATACACATACTTCACACTGATGTTATCCTTGATGCTCTAAATATAATGCTTTACCAGTAACCAAAACACAAATATTAGGTATATTCTGTCTAGATTAAAACAGATAGTTGCTTGTTTCCAGTTTATATTGCATATCAGCTAAGCATTTCCATGATTTAGAGAAAAAAAAAATAATCAAACATCTCAACATATAGTCACGTGATTAGTTCACCTGCACTTAAGTTTTTAATACTTTTTCTTTTAAAAAGCAGCAGCTTTCACAAAGCAAAAAACAGTAAAACATGTTTTAAAACCTGCCAGAATACATAATACATGCAAAACACATCAGAAAAGTTACATGTGAAATATTATGTTGACTTACTTTGTTAAATAATTAATATGCCCATGCAGAACAAAGCTTAGCTTCTTTTTCATGTTTTGTTTTCCAAGTGTGTGGTTAAATCAGTAGACATTCACTCTGAAGCACAAATCCCATTTAAAACACAATCCCTCTTGTTAGCAGAGATTTCTTGAAAACAGCAAGTTATCAGACTGGTTATACTGGAGCTCCGCCCATAGGGTTAGGGAGTGAAGCAAACTTCTATACTTAACTAGTGGGATGAGATAGGAACATTGTAGCCACACCTAGCTGTCTTACTTTTCTTGCTAAGGTCTGTGAGTGTGAGGATTGTTTGTGCAGACAGTCAAATAGTAGGCACTGTTATTTGAGCCAAAGAATTCCTCACAGTTCGCATAATGTTTACATTGTGCTCTACCAAACTACAGGAACTTGCGCTTGGGTGCACAATTTACTGACACTTTTTGTAGCTATATTGTTATGTAAATAAATACAGTGGAAATGCTGCTTGAAAGCATCAGAACTATGCACTCAGTAGCTTCTATTCATGTAATAGTACATATGTAATCTAAGATGTAGGTTTGAGCGCTGTAAATTCAGATTCTATACATGTGAAATAGCATTGTCAAGTGTCACACATGTCCATAAATCAGCATAGCATGAAAACACCTGCAATAGTATTGGAATCACACCCAAAATCTGTCTTTCACTCCCATATTTTCCAGTCCTACTGCTGGGAGTATGACAATAAATAATTAGAATTCAGTGTAGGAGAGGATGAATCAGGTGTTGATACAAATGTCCTGTATTCTAACATAACAGGCAGGTTGACTATTGGACAGAGAAAACTACAGTACTATGATTTCAAATTTGTCTTTCTTTCTTGTAGTGCCAACGATTTAGGAGTATGTTGTCATTTGTTATAGCCATTAATGTGTAGTTTCACATACAGTGTTGCAGACCTTTCGATGCTTTATAAATAAAATATAATAATAATAATAGTTGTCACCTACTCACCTTGGAAGCAGTCATTTTGTGTGCTGCAGCAATTTTCACAAGAATTATAATTGTTTATTTATAGGGTGCCACTGATTCTGTAGCGCCGGACAATCATACAAATACAGATAAGACGTATACCTAAGTAGCATTAATGAGTGTGAGTAAAAATAAATCTGTATTGACTCACAAAGACATAAGAGTGGACCCTGCCCCTGAGAGCTTACATGCTAGAGAATCAAGTCTATCAATTCACTAGGTATCAGTTCACTTAATATTAACCAGCTGCCATTGGATAGGTGTAAATGTTCAGATTATGATTAACTTTATTATTATTACATAATAAAAATAACATAATTTTTTATATTGATATTGCTGTGCCACTAAATTATGATGCAAATTACTCATGAAAATTAATGCAGTCTAAGAAATATTGCTAAAAAAGTGCTTCAAAGACACAATGGTTCCCGGTGAAATGATAGGTTACCTTCTCATGAATACTGGTTAAGCCCACATAATGGTTACTAGTACAATGTATAAAAGTTTTAACGTCAACCTTTTGAACACATTCCTCTTTACTCATAAAAAGTTTGTTCACACTGCCAGCCACCCAAGGCAGCTTTGAAAAGATAAGAAGGCATTCACTGCTGTAGTTTGTGATATATGAATAATATATGCACATTTAAATTATTATATAATAGGAGATCAGACGCGCACTTAGGGGGCATTTCCAGTTGCCTGGAAATCACCACCCCCCTCCTCTGACTGGAACTTTTTGGACAGACTGAACCAACCTTTGGGACCAACCACTATATTGCCACCTGTGGATCTAGAGATCCATTCTGTCCCTCTCCAATGTAGGTCCCGTCCCTTCCTATCCCCCCTCTTTCCTGCAGTGAAACACATGGGATAGTCAGCACATGACACAGAGCAGGGCCACATGTGAATGAAATGAGAGGTAGATAGAAAAGTCCTGCCTCTGAAATCTACAGAGCTGAATGAAATAGATGAGTGTGTGTGTTGATTGGAAATATTAATTCACTAGTGGGGACAATATATTTGATGGAGGGGAGTATTGAATTAATAGTGGCGTCATGGTAGTGACTATTCAATTAAGGTGGGATGATGCCATTATTTAATTAATGCTGGAGTGATTTGGCAGCTATTAATTGAACGTTCGGCTGAGTTTTGGTGAGAAGGATGGCTATTTAGTAAATGTGAATACTAATTATTTCATTTTGGGGCAGTTTAGGGGGAAATAGGTTTAATTATTAAATGTTAATACATTGTTTAATATTGGGTTGTTTGGGGAGAAATAGGTGCATTTATTAAATTTGAGTAATATTATTTTAATGTCAGGATATGTTGGGGAAGAGGTTTATTTATTAATTCTGAATGATATTAATTTAAAGTCAAGGCTTCTAGGGAGGAATACGCCTACTATTAAATGTGAAAGCTATTAATTTAATGTTCAGACTGGTTTCAGGTAGGGAGGCCTAATTATTAAACGTGGGAGCTATTGATTTAATGTTGGGGGGACGGAGACCTAGATTGATCACTCATTGGAAGACTTTCCATAATTCATGTATATATTCCTTTTTTCCAAACAGGACCCCAACATTTCAGGATGCAGACAAGCAGCAACTCAGCAGTGGGTAGTGAAAACCTCAAGAACAGTTAGGAGATAGCAACACAGTCTGCCAATTGTCCTGATTCTGGTGAGGCAGTCCCGATTTTGCGTGACTGTCCCACTCAGTCAGGACTTTGTATTAACTGCAACAATAATATGTTGTTCTTAACACTGTATGGCTCGTTAAGGGCAAGCTGCATGCACTACAATTAGATGCAAGCAGGTCACCCTTAATAAGCAGTACAGTGTGAAGCAGGGCATACATCCCAACTATCAATGTAGTTGCAGATAGCCCTGACTAAGCATGATCAGAGCCATAACTAGGCAGGTGCAGGCGGTGCCGTCGCCCAGGGTGCAAGCCCAAGGGGGCGCAGCATCTTGGTATCTTTATGTACATATTTACACGCCTTACAATGGCTACAAGGAAAAAATCCCTTTACTGCGAGTAGCCAATTATTAGATTTAACTACAGCCTCCTCCAAATGTGACGGAGCTAATAGTGTTCGCAATGTTGTAGGCTTTTTAAAAATGACTCGAGGTTTATCAGAGAGCACTCCTGATAGTAAAGGGTCTAATTTCAGTATTGACCAATGCTTTTCAAGAACTCTAACGATCTTATAGCTAGCTGCATTAAAGGTTGTAATTGGCTACTCCCAGTAAAGGGATTTTTTCCTTGTAGCCATTGTAAGGCGTGTAAATATGTATATAAAGATACCAAGACATTTACTGACACAGCTTCAACTAAAATTAGGAACATCAAATCTTTTATTAATTGTAACACCACGTTTGTTGTCTATTTATTAGAATGCGGGTGTGGGAAGAAATACATTGGCAAAACTAAAAGATGTGTGAAAATACGTATATTTGAACATCTAAGGAATATCCGCAATAAATGTGATAATCATAGTGTTCCTAAACATTTTTTGAAATGTCAAAATGCCAGTCCAGATCTGTTGAGATTTAAAGCTATCGAACATATAGAAATGAATATTAGGGGAGGTGATCGATTGCTGAAACTGTCTCAACGAGAGACATTTTGGATTTATACTTTAAACACCTTTACCCCGAATGGGTTAAATGAGGGCTGTGAAATCACTCCTTTCCTTTAGACTGTATACCTACGGTTTGCCGGGTGGTTTCTAAATGTAGATATGTATAACTGTTTATGCTTATTGGGTTTGCCCATTTATGAATATATGTAATAGAGATGTGATTCTATGATTTGTGCACTTTTATTTATTTATTTGTATATGCTTATACTATGTATTAACATGTCTCACAGCATTTTTTTGGATACTCAGCTGTGACTAATTTGTTATTAGCCTATAAAAGGCTTTGTACATGGTTGTGGATATACTCCTCCTGACGAAGTCTGCATAGATGAAACGCGTAGAGGTGGTTTAGATCCAGGCTGCCTACGGAACTGTGCTGATGTAGGAGCCATTTGATTGTCTGTCTAATGCCTGATCAATTTTACTTCTGGTACGTGTATATTCTGTTTTTAAATAAATCTTTTTACCTGGTTAATGCACTATGGAAGCGCCCCCATTTTGTTTGATATTTTAGGATATATATATATATATATATATATATTTATATATATATCATGCATATGCAACAGAATTCTTTCAGTAAAGTTCTAGCCACACCTCCACATTAGGTTGGCCACACCCACTTGGCAAATGTCACTCCCACTTAGATGGGGGGCGCCGGTGCCCTGAATAAAATGTCTAAAATGTCTAGTTACAGCACTGAGCAGGACAGTCACATAAATTGGGACTGCCCCGCCAAAAATCAAGATGGTTGGCTCCCTTTGCCCGGGTATTTGAAGGGGATGGGAAGAGTTGCACATCTCTAATGATAGCCTTGTCCCTTACATGCATTCTGGCGGTGTGGCATAGAAATCTCCCTCTGGAAATCCTGCCCCTGCAGATAATATATGATAAAAATAGAAAAACAAGAAAAGCTAAAACAAATTAGATCACCTGGTTAGTGCTAGCTTACCTTTAAACTGGACACTACTCGGTACTTTTATCATTCACACCAAACATAAACTTATGTGCAAAGTATTCTCAAAATATAATCCAAAAACAAAAATTACCTTTCTGAAAATTTTGGTCCATGAAGTGTATTTCTGCGGTTGAATATCTTACACAAACACTACATACACTTGTGTATCTACCAAGGTTGCAGGTTAGGCAAAACACATGACCGAGTCAAGCGAATCCCATCCCGTCCCCTTAACTTGTGAGCCCTGCAACCAGAGTGAAGCAGCCAGGCAGACAGGCATAATAGTCTTTTCTAATTTTTGCTGATGTTTCTGCTTCACCCAGTTCATTTATTCAACACCCCTTGCTATATATCAAACACAAAAAAATCACAATATGTAAAATCACAGTTTGGGCTGAGGGCACAAGTACCTTCAGGGACATTGTAAATAAAAAGTGGGTGTTGCCCACAGCAACCAATCAGATATTTTCTGTCATTTTCTAAACTAGTTTTATTTTTAAAAATGTTTGTCACCTTAACTTAAATTAAACTAAATACTGTAAGCAAAATATAATTGTGTCCATATATATATATATATATATATATATATATATATATATATATATATTATACATATCTACATATAAATATAAAGGTTTATTATTATTTTAAGAGAAGATTTTTAACCCACAAATGTAGATGCAGATTGATTTAATGGCTGGTGTGAAACCGTGCTGTAAATTAGAGGGATTTGCATAAAAAAGCAGTATGGGACTGAATTTATTGTGGTTGATAAATGAGCCTTTCTCTTACTATAAAATCCAGTATTCTAGACACAATTAAGCAAAGTAAATTTCTGGAGGTAAGAGAGCCTATAATTCTAGGTCAGGGTACCTTTGTTTCTATCACTGGATCCCATTGGGAGTTTTGAATCTATCAAAAAGTTTAAGGTAATAGTCTTTCCAGCTGCCAACCAACCTTCTTTGGAAAGTAGAATATATAGAGAGAAATGGGCGCTAAGGACCAATAGTATAAACCGTGCTAATCTGGACCGCTGCTCACCATGTCATGGGATCTGTACCCAATTTTGAAATAGCATAAAGAGAAAATATAAGGAGACCGCTGATATCAGATAATATACTTTGTAATATTATTTTAATATACAGTAAAAATATATAAAGTTAAGGATAAAAATATGCTGAATAGGCTTGTATACAAAAGTATATCACCCAGAATATACAGATTAAATACTCTATTGTCGTCTCTGATGTTATACAGGGGAAGAGATATATCAATAAAGACTCATAAGGGTATATTTTGTATCATTGACAGCATTCAGTATATCATATGTCTCAAAGTTCAAAGATTCAGAAAACCTACAATAAATTCTCCATGATATCCTTATAAGAATGCTATTAGGTGAATCCTAGATGTTATCAAGACAATTCGTCTGCTGGATAGTAAAGAGAGCGCTATCTGAATGGAACACTCAGGAGTGGGGAACAATCCACAGCATTCACATAGGTAGTAACAATAATCATCCACTTGTAATAATTATCCAGCTCAGGAGTCCAATATCCTTGGTGATAGGAAGAAACGAAAAAGTAAGAAATATGGCATAAGACTTTGGCAGAGTGGGGAGGAGGATTTTGCACATATCAGATTGAGCTCAGAGGGGCATTCCGAAGTGTCTCTGCTGACTACATCATGTCCCATGTGACTGTGGATGCCATAGTAGTCACATGACTGTGGAAACTGCAGAATATACTTCATTAATAGCAGCCTGAAGATGCAAACCAAGCTTCTTCTTAGCCTGCCACAGTGATTTATGATAATTTTTTTCACAATATTTCTGCTTTAATATGAATTAATGCAAGTATACAAAATATAAGGTTACACAGGTCTGCAACCAAAAAGTTGTTTTCATAATTTATTAGTTTTTCGGTGCCTTGAATTCGAAAATGACCACCGTTTTTTCCTGGGACGTCAGGTTTTTTCACAATCAAAATGTGCCTTGGTCAAACAGGTAGCTGGAACGTCCCTGTGCCCGACCCTCCTACAAACCAGGATGAAGTCAATTGGCCTAATGAGAATGGAACTGTACCTCAGCCTGAAGATGGATCAAGTTCTTCAGATGTTAAAGTTGACGAACCAAAACTTTTCTCGCAAGAGGAACTCAATGATTTGGTCAGAGACCTAGATCTACCTAAGCAATCTGCTGAATTACTTGGTTCTAGACTTAAAAGCAAAAATTTGTTGATGGAAGGTACATCTTTTGCATGGTACAGACATCGGGAAAAAGACTTTCTGTCTTACTTTTTTCATGAGGGCAATTTGGTGTTTTGCTCTGATTTAGAGGGGTTGATGGCTCAGTTCCACATTCAGTATGATTCTTCTGAATGGAGGCTTTTCATTGACTCTTCCAAAAGAAGCTTAAAAGCAGTTTTACTTCACAATGGTGGCCGTTATGCGTCCATACTTGTTGCTCATTCGGTGTACTTGAAGGAGACTTATGAGAACTTGGAGTTGGTACTCAAGAAAGTGGGTTATCAAAACCAAAACTGGTTGGTATGTGGGGATTTAAAAGTATTGTGTATGCTGCTGAGACAACAGGCTGGGTACACCAAATACCCTTGTTTTCTATGTTTATGGGACAGTAGAGACTGACAAAATCACTGGAAGCAAACAAATTGGCCACCAAGAAGTCTAGTTGTTGGTGAAAAGAATGTTCTCAGAGATACATTGGTAGCCCCTGAGAAGGTTTTATTACCACCACTCCATATAAAATTAGGATTAATGAAGCAATTTGTTAAGGCACTTCCCAAAGATAGCGAATGCTTCAAGTACTTGGGATCCAAGTTTCCAGGTTTAACGGAGGCAAAACTGCAAGAGGGGTTTTTTGTTGGCCCGGATATTAGTAAACTCATATCCGACAAAGACTTCATCAGTTCAATGACTCCAACTCAAAAAGAAGTGTGGGTTGCCTTTACTGTGGTCATAAAAAACTTTTTGGGAAACCAAAAGGACCCAAATTACAAGGAAATGGTGGAAAGAATGTTGAAAGCGTTCCACAAACTTGGTTGCTCCATGAGCTTAAAAGTCCATTTTCTCAACTCACACCTTTACTATTTTCCTGAAAATTTGGGAGCAGTGAGTGAAGAGCAGGGAGAACGTTTCCATCAAGATATAAAAGAAATGGAAAAAGGTATCAAGGGAAATGATGGCTGACTACTGCTGAATGTTTACAGGGAACTTCCGGAAGCCACCTACAAGAGGAAAAGCTCATAAAGAAGTTTAGAGTTTAAAAAAAGATGATTTCACAAGCAATCTACTTGAGTGTGGTGTTAATTTTGTCGTCACCTGTGCAAATGAGTTAATATTTTTGTAAATAAAATATTTGCGTTAAGAGGTTTTTTAAACGATGACCACCCGTTTGTTCGAAAACCTGACGTCCCAGGACAAAACGGCTGTCATTTTTGGATTCAGCGCACCAAAAAAACGTAAGAATCAGTCAACTAAACCAAAACAGCTGTCCAAAATTTTTTTTTTTGCAGACCTGTGTTATTTATACAGAATACTGTGCTTACATAGTTTACAGTTTATGGATTGAAAAAAATAACAAAACTTAATTTTCTATCGAACAATGCTTACATATTAGATTATAGATAATTAAATATGACAATATAAGTGAGCACTATTATGTTATGTTGCTAAAATTGTAAAAAATATATTTTTGTTTGAATATCTCATAATGACAGTATTGGGTGTGGGAAAATGGCAATTTCTTGTTCTGACTAAGAATGAAGATAAAGTGAAGGAGATTTATAGAAGCTGGCACCTGACTTTCAGCAACTGCCATGGAAGAAGTATTGTATTTTTGGCGTGCATGAGACCATATTTCTCTCTAATAACAATGGTGTCTCTTTTACAATTCTGATCTCAAAAGGGTTTGTGGCTTTGGGGCTGATTCTGAGTGCGTTCAAAAAATAATCTCTAAAATTCTGCATGTAAACAAGGTATTTACGCCCATATGCTGAGCCGAAGGCATCTCAAGATGCATTCGGCTCTGCACCAGCAACACATACGCCAGGTTTACGTCAGCTGCAAATATACCTACAACTGGGTCATAAGCACAAGAAAAGTTTTTTTAACTTTTGATTTGATAGCAACTAAAAGGATTTCTCTATTAGGTTTGATGTAAAAAAAAACAAAAAACATCTATAATAAAGCAGGTATATTATCCCTTTTTGCATATGTATGAAAGTAGCAAAAACCAATATTGTTAAAATACGCCCCAAAAATCATATATGGTTCATATATGGACAACCAATGAAGAAAGAACCTATCAGTTTCAGAGGTAAATCCAACCATTGTGGCAAACCTAACGACAATCAAAAAGCTATTTACATATTCAATAATAGTAGTGTTATGGCAAAATAATCACAGTACTGTCAGTGTTTCAAATCCTGTAACTCTTAGCTAGTGAGTACTCGGCGTGCCCTTTTGCTCACACTGCGCACACTCTGACACCCTCTGACACAGGGAACATAAGCAGGACAACAAGTATAATGCTAACAGATAATACACTAATGAACTCAAACATGTTGAAGTATTGGACAGAACTAATTTCTCTTGTATTGACTGTGAATTATACTAAAAATGCAATTCCCATTGTTCTATCCATTTTGTTATATAATATTATACCTATAAATATGAAAGGCTGGGCTCATTTCTAAACAAGAAGCACTGGTTGTTTAGCCCACGTAATAAGGCCATTTTTAATTCTACCTCACCAGTGTTTTTGATAGTGGAACACAGAAGACTCGTAGATCATTGATCGTAACAGAGTAGCAGAATATCCGTGAACATAGGTGTTTTAAAGAGATGGATGACATAGGTGGAGGAAGTAGAACATGTTGTATGTCCCCTTCCACTTCCGCAATGTGTCCATGAGTACAGTTTGTCCATTACTCCATAGAGATCAATGAATTATGTGCAACTTTCCATCTCTCCACAGTTCTCCTGACAATAACCAGAATGGACGAGAGACAGATATAAAGACAATTGTGTACACATATCCTTACTTGAACTAATACAATTTCTTCTTCTATACTAATACAAATCATTGTACATATTTATAAAAATAAGACATAGTTCAAAACGCAATATATAAACAAACAGCAGCAGGCCGCGATCTTAAAATGTACATTGGTATAAAGTCGGTTTGACTTGCCTCTTGTGGACATCTCCTTCAGTTCCCTTTGTATTTATCATTGTTTCACATGGAGATGACTATCTACAGCTAAGATGACAGTTATAGAACTATGAGGTAGTGTGATGTCATGATGTGGTGTCACAATGGTAACTGTGGATAACTGGGGCTAAACATTCTATCATGACTCATTCTCATCCAGACACTGAGGCAGCATCAGTGTCCACCCAGCTCTCTGCTCCACATACCACAGTCCACATCTGTGCATCATCATTCTTCTAATACATCTACTGCAGGAAGACTGGAGACCTACAGAGGGGTGAGTGTGTTGTGCAATTAACACAGTTTCTATTGTCTATCTATAAAGATTGGTATCTATGCTTATTTGAGGTTCCAGTGTTAGTGTTTAGCATGGAATTGTTTTCCTTTTGTACCCTCATATAACTAAGTTCAGGCTTTCTTGGGAAGGAATTATTATATTCTCCAAACAATTGTAGATTTACAAATATGGATCTGATGTGTCCAATATCCCAGGACTGGAGCCAGATATAGGATGAGGCACTATAGATCTGTGCTGTTCTGGGAATAAGAAAAATCAGCAAGTGTGAGGTTATCTTAGGAGGATATATAATGCTTCTATATTCTGCTCTATGTCAGGACAGACAAAGCTACAAAATGTTCTGTATAAATGAGGTGTTGCTAGTGCATATAGTGGGCTTATGGAACCTAGTTTCAGGAGTCTACAAGCTTCAATTATGGATTCTCAGTTTCCCATTTCTCTGTTTCAGTATAATGTTAGCACTACTAACTAGTGATGGAAATATGATGGGGAAGATAGCAGAGGATACTTTTCTATCCATATTGTCAGTATCTGCCTTGACAGTTAATGTTATTACCACCATATCAATGTAACATGTTTAAAAACTGTGCTATATTACAACTGTAAATTGATCATTTATATATTGATACATTTTCACTGACTGTGTTATCTTATGTTTAATTAATTATTTATTACCATAATTTACAGATATAGGATCTCAACACCACCTAATAATTTTGAACTGCATAGTTTCCCCCATTTTTTTCTCCTTTTGAAAACAAATTGTATGCCTCAGTTTAAACATTTCATACTCTGCACAGCCTCTTAAAAATAACTACCTATTTCGGGTTCTTTTGATGTTTCATCTCATGAGTGTGGGATAACTATTCAGTAGTGTGAATGTATCTGCCATCTTGTTAAATTGGCTCATTCTTCCCCTACTCTGGATAATTCTATATCTGAATTTGTGTTATTACAAAATGATTTCAGGAGCGATAGCAGAAGTAAGAATTGAGGCAAGAATTGATGGCCAGGGGTTGGGCGCTTGGAATTAAAGGGGTGATTGAAAGTATTGAGAAGAAACCAAAAGTGGGTAGTCAATTATTAATAGATATTTATTGATCAGTAAATAACTAAAATCTGTTATTATTGATTTCTACAATTTAATGCCACAACTGTGCATGTGCGAGTCTGGCGCAATCACAGTTAAGCCCCGATTGGGGGCTTAACTGCGCATTCACTGGATCAGTGCATGTTCAGAAGAGTCCCCGGTCTGCTCTTCTGAGAGCAGAACAGCGGCCTTGGTAGGGTGACCTGGGAATGTCCCTTACCCCACTTACTCAGGTGGAGGTGGTAGCAATTCCCAATGTTGAAATAATAAAATGGACTTGATTACGTGGCATAATGTACAAGACACAGTATAAATGGGAATGGACCACTGACAACTTACAGCAAGAATAGGCAAGAGGAGTGGGGAATGTAACCACAGGCATATGTACCTCAATATGTCCTCATAATATATAGGAAAAGCCCTGTGCACAGTATATTTAATAACTATTCTTGGAAAACAGAGACTGGCACTCAGGGGTTTACTAAAAAATATTCAGAAAAGCTTTGTTGTATCTACATCAGTGTTTCGGTTCTTCTGGGAACTTTTTTTTCAAGACAAACAACTGTAAGGCACCAAATTTTCTATCCAAAATCAGACTGTGCTTAACATTCATGTGATCACAAAATAACTAAACAACTGTTATACTCCACAGTGTTGTTTCAAAATATCATACAGAGTGACAATCCAGTAATATTTATAAAGTTAAATAATGCATTTAAAAGTATAGAGAACTTCTAGTTTATACATACAATATTAGTAACATAATAATATTAATTGTAAAATTATATTACTTTAGAAGTATTCAATGTAGTGTACTTCCAGACAAGGTGGAAATTTAATTTTCTACATATGAGGTTATATATAGATATGTTAAGCCTGTCAGATCTTACTATGGCAGGTATACCCATAAGAAAGGCATTCAGTCCATGAAATGTTTACTATATTGATGCCTGATTAGTTTACCCAATCTTTGATGTTTGTACATTATTATCTTCATTCAGGGTCTGATCAGCCAACAGGCTGACCAGGCTGCAGCCTGGGGCGCTAAAGCCGGTGGGTGCAGCGTTGCCGATATATTTTGTTTTTTTTGTTTTCTTCTAAATGTGGCAGCCGGAGTCATCGGGACCACCCCTGGTCTAAAGGAGCAGTCCCGACTGTCACTATCACATGACAAGCAGTCTGGCAGCGATTGCTGGTAGTTGCCTGTCAGTGTGGCCGCGGGCGCTTCTTACTCTGGTCACGTGAGATCCGGACTTCCACACCCCACGTGACCAGAGTAAGAAGAGCCTGGGCTGCACTGACAGGCAGCTAGCAGCGATCGCTGCAAGACTGCCCGTTATACACAGCGCTGAAGAGAGGACTCCACAGCGCTGAAGAGAGGACTCCACAGCAGGTAAGTCTGTTCTAATGTCTCAGGGGGAGGGGCGGCAGATGGGCAGGTGAGATGGCTAAAGGGGGCAGGTGAGATAGCTAAAGGGTACAGGTGAGATAGCTAAAGGGTACAGGCGAGGTGGCTGAAGGGGGCAGGTGAGCAAGCTAAAGGGGGCAGATGAGCAGGCTAAAGGGGACAGGTGAGCAGGCTAAAGGGGGCAGGTGAGCAGACTAAAGGGGGCAAATAAAATGGCTGAAGGGGCAGATAAAGGGGGTTGAAGAAATTGCTGAGTGGGGCATTTAAAAAATAGAGTAGCTTTGGAGGGGCATAATCTTTGTATTGTGTAGCGGTTATGAGGATGATCTCTGTGGTCTCTAGGGTCACTAGAATACTGGATAATAGTCAGGCAGGGCTGGTAAAGGTTGTATTTTTTTTTATAGCTCTTTGACAACAATTTTCATATATTTTATTACCTACATATGCATGTGCTATTGGGTAGTTTTATCTGGCCATAATGAACTCTTATGTTTGGACTAAAGGGCCTAATCATTCGGGGTTTGTTAACATTTTGCATTATAATACAATTGCATGTTTTCAAAACAGGACGTCGAATTTCCACAAGCAAGTTAAAAGACAACAAAGCTGCAAGAAAAAGCAAGAGAAAAGAACGAGAACTGGTAAAAGAGATTGCACAATCTTTCTAAATGTGAATGCTGGAGAATACTCCTGAATATTCATATTCAAGAGTAGACCTAAATGGATATATTGAGGGAAGGATGGGGGGGGGGGCCTTAATAGGGCCTTGATTTCATAAATACATATATGGTTGACCTGGAATTAGTATCATTCCCTTCCACTTCTGTATGTAATGGGGCCATGAATACAGTTTAACCATTACTCCATAGATATAAATGATCTCTGTGCAAGTTTCCGTCTATCCACAATTCCCCTGTCAATAGTCTGAATGAGACTGATATAAATACAAATAATTGTACATTTTTCTAAAAAATGCAATATATAAGCAAACAGCAGGTCACAATCTTAAAATGTATACTGGTAAAAAGTCAGTGTGACTTGGCTCTTGTGGACATTCCTTTCAGTTGCCTATGAATTTTTTATTGTTTCACATGGAGATGACTGTATCTACAGCTAAGATGACAGTTATAGAACTATGAGGTCATGTGACATTATGATGTGATGTCACAATGGTAACTGTGGATAACTGGGGCTAAACATTCTATCATCACTCATTCTCATTCAGACACTGAGAAAGCATCAGTGTCCACCCAGCTCTCTGCTCCACATACCACAGTCCACATCTGTGAATCATCGTTCTTCTAACACATCCACTGCAGGTAGACTGGAGACCTACAGAGGGGTGAGTGTGTTGTGCAATTAACACAGTTTCTATTGGTTATCTTCAAAGATTGGTAACTAAGTTTACTTGAGGTTCCAGTTTTAGACTTTAGCATGGAAGCGTTTTTCTTTTATATGTTTACATAACTAAGTTTAGGGGGTAAATGTATTAAGCCGTGGATTCTGCAAGTCGACGATATTCGGCGACTTTGCTTAGGAAAAAGTCGAATATTGATGACTTGCAGAATCTGCTGCTTAATACATTTACCACCAGGATTTCTTAATAAGGAATTATTTTATTCTCCAAACAATTGCAGCTTTACAAATAGGGATCTGATATGTCCAAATTTCTCAGGACTGGAGGTAGATATTGAATTAGGCACAACAGGTATGTGCTTGAGTGAATATGGTAAGGTAATGGTAATGTGTACTTGAAAAGGGGCATGGGCAGCCACCAGAGGAAGAGAGAGTCGCAGTCAACCGCTAGGGTGTCATTTAGGCAATGGGCAGGCAGCATTTAGGCCAGGAATGTTCAGCTCGATATACTTCAAGTGCTGCATATGACCCTCCAGCATTTCAAAATGGCTGCACCATATCCTTAATTTAAAGAAAAAATAAAAGCACCAAACAAACCCCGAAACTTCCCCACAAGCCACTCAGACCCCTCACATACCACTCAGACCTCCTCACATGCCACTTAGACCTCTGCACATGCCTCTCTAAACCGGCCCCACATGCCCCCCATAGTACTCAGTCCTCCTCATATGTTCATGCATACCACTCAGACTTCCTCACATTCCCCTCAGTCCTCCTCATGTGCCCCCGCATACTGCTCAGACTACCTCACATTCCCCTCAGTTCTCCTCATATGCCAATCACACCTCTCCCACATGCAACGGTCAAACACACAGAACTCCCCACATGCACCTCAGATCTCCACATATACCTCTCACAATTGCCCCATGTCACTCACACGCTAGTGACAATTCCCCCACATGTTGTCTATAAACACTCAGACCTCCCCTAAGGCCTCTCAAAACTCCCTATAGACCACTCAGACCTTCCCCACATGTTTTCAGACCTTCCCACACACCTCACATGTCAATCACATCTCCCTCACATGCAACCTACAAACACACTTTCAACAATAACTATGAAATTACATAGTCCCCACCTACACACAAACACATATATAACATACACAAGTGCTCACTGGTCTGAGTCCTGTGACTCATATTTAGATTTAGCTTTAAAAAAACGAATCAGAGGAGCTCTGGGTCCTGCCCTCTAGGTATGTGGGAAGGTCATTTAGGCAGCAGGGACCACTAGTGATTTCCTCAGTAGCCCAGTGGGGCAGTCCAATCCTGCTAATGGAGGGTGAGCAGAACTACAGCCTCTTTGAAACTTTTGTCATGCTACTGTTGATCTTTCTTTGCCCACTTAATTCAAATTATGTAATCTATATAAAAAAGACCCTGAGCACACTATGTTGCCAGAGTATTAGGTCGTTGTTCCAGGATTCCTTGTGTTATTTCTACATTGGGATTTCGTGTGCACCAGTTCTCTGGCTTGCATCCTGATCTGAACCTTTGTTTGTGACCTTAACTTCGGATTGTCCCGGCCATTCTGTTCGCCTACTGATTCTGTACCATCACCACCAACCTGTTAACCATGCACAGGGCAAAAACTGCAACCTATGTGTCACCTTGCAAGGGAGTCCAAACTCTATTTCTGTGGTCCCTGGGGAAAACCGGATGAACGTTAGACTCCACGCCTCTGCTTGTGGTGGTGTTAATCCTGGCTGACAGTTTAGGATTCATACTTTCCCAGAGTAAGAGTGAGAGTGTCTTTATTATAGACTGAGTTATACCAAGCAGTAGACATTTTTCTGGAGACAAAAATACACCAAGGCCAACATAAATTGCTCACCCACTATGGGGTCTATGCATCAATAAGATGCGGTGCAACTAAATATACATCACTGCAAACCACAGCGAATCATATTTATGCACTGCTGAAATGCACCATGCCGGGACTACTCTGGGAGCCCCAGCGAAGTCACCTCTGTGCTGCAAAACATTTTCCCTGTTTAACGGTAGTTTACTGCTGCCATTGAAAAGAAGAAGTGCTGTGTGCATGTGCACAGCACATCCTCTCTAACAAATTCTGTGAAGCCAGAGAGGCTTCAGTAGAATCCCATAGGAAAAGAAGCGTAACGCCATCCTGAGATAGAGTTATCCTTCTGCGCAATGCAAAGCTTTTCAAAGCTTCATGCATTGCAAAATTTCACAGTTGCCTTATTAATCTATGGTGACTGCGAAGACAAACGTAATGTGGGTCATGGCAGGAGAAATCTTTTGATTTCACGTCCACTTCATCTGACTCATATGTTCACCATATTAACTCTTACCCCATATGCACCTACTGCCTCTCATTACCCCTTCGCTCTAGAATGTAAGCTCTCCTTTCCTCCTTATGTCTCATGTCTCTCCCTTGTATGACCTTGTTGTCATGTCTTAACTAGAGATGCTCATGCTTGATTTTCAGAAAACCGAGCCCATCCGAACATAGCTGATCCTAGTACGGTGCTGGCTCAGCTGGATACTTTTGCACACCCTCGGAACTAAAAATGAGGCAAAACGTCATTGTTACATAGTTGGATCTTGCGAGTTTTGGATTCTATAAATAGAGCCCTCCACAGAGATCTGGTGCCATTTCACAGAGATACACAGAAAGGGTAGCAGGGTTGTTGGCAGTCTCCAGTGCAGTTGGGTAGTGTCATAGCTAGAACAGAAATAGGAGGGGTGGCAGTGTTCTTCAAAATCTCGAGTGACATTATACTGTGCCATAGCTCACCCAGAAACAGGAAAGGGGGCAGTGTTCAGTGGTGAAGCAAAAATTCCAATAATAGGATTGTTAGTGTTTTTAAAAGTCTTCAGTGACATTCTACTGTGTGATCATAATGGATTCACATCAGTCCATAGAAGACAGCTCCTGGCACCAGTCTTGATAATAGTAATCCATCTACGTCATCGGCTAAAACCTATGTTAAAGTGCATAGTGGTTTTAGGTCAGGGAAACAAAAATGTAAAAAACACCTTTTAACTTGGTAAAGAAAAAAAACACCTATAATTAAGGCAAAGTTAACTGGTGAAAAAAATTAAATTGCCTACATGCCATTTTACACACGCAGTGGCAAGGAAAGAATCGCCTTTCTCTATGAGTGTTAGTTCTGCAACTGTCAATGAGGCATCTTCTTGTAATGTCAGTTATGACAATTCAAGACCTTGTCATTCTGACTCAAAAAGTGGTGCCCAAATACTTTTACATGTAAAAGCCAAGCTGGAAGAAAACAGTAAGGCATTAGAAGAAACTGTATGTTCAGATTTAGAAATGACACAAATCCCTGAGGAGAGTGCTATGTGTAAGCCTGACCTTTCTGATACTGTACTCATAAAGAAGCCTCCTTTCAGCATTTCTGAACATGTGTGAATGAGCAACCAAAGTGATACACAAATTGAGGATGCTACTTTGGAATTGCAACAGGATGAGGAGGATATTTGTGTAGCTAACGACGGCACTAATGAGGATGTTGATAAGGATGGCATAGGCAAGCCGAGGGGGGTTTCCTAGTGCCTGTAACCCCCCCTCCAAGCCTGGGGCACTGTATAATTGAGGTGGCTGGACCCTGCTCCCGCTTCACACAGCTCTAACAGTAGTGCATGCAGCATGTATATTATGGGGATAGGAAGAGTTGGAGAGCAGCCAAGCACTGTCTAAAATTATAGCCACGCCCCCATGCATACTGGTCACACCCACTAGCGGCGTGGTATGGAAACCCCCCTCTACAAATCCTGCTTTGCCCCTGGATGAACCCACACTTTATTGCCTACTGAAAACATTGGCTGTCATGTTTACCAATAGGGAGGATAGGCAAGCAGAGGTGACTCTTTGCCAGTAAATGACACTACTGAACTAAGAGGCGCGCAGTTTAACATGCCCCTGGTTTTCACCAGGGACTCCGAAAGTAAATATGGACTTCTCCACGTGGGGCGTGCAGGTCACGACCCTCAAAGACAGTCTATGGCAAAACAGATAGGATGTGGTACCAGAGAAGAATCCAAAGAATAATCAGGGGAGTCAAACGGGTATGCCGACAGAACAGGATCAAAAGAGAGTAGTCAGTAGCAAAACCAAAGACAAACTGATGAATCACAACCAAGAGTCAGAAACAAGGAACAGGGATGCAGGAACCAATAGGTAAGTGTTGAAGCTAGGAGACCTAATACTCTGATACCCTAGTGGCAGAGTTCTAGTGGCAACGGGATTCGCCCGGCAGAAGGAGGAATACATTCATCCCTGGCAGCCAGAAGGGTGCAGGGATGGTGCCTAACAATGGTCCATCCTGGCTCCTATGGACTGAAAACCTGTTTTGGTTAGCTATGACCATCTTCAGCTGCTCTTGCAGCCTTTCCACAGTCCCTGGAGCTCCTGCACATGTTTGCCTGCTGAAGGAACCTCAAAGGTGGCATATGAAGATGACAAGACCACCAAATGGAACCCGTGGTTGACAAAGAAGTCCTGCGCCAGGTTGCTCCATAGAGACTCTGCCCATGCAAGCAATTGTGCCCAGTCATTTGAGTCATCTGAGACAAAGCACCTCAGTGACTGTTCAAGGGATTAGTTGACACGATTTGTCTGTATGTTAAACTGGGGGTGGTATCCAGAAGAGAAGCAGAGTGAAATTCCCAGGCCCTCGCAGAAGGCCCTCCAAAACCTTGCCATGAGCTAAATCCCTCTGCCGGATACTTTTTGCAAGGGAAAAAGGTCTTCTGTGCTGCCAGAAGACCTCCTTTGTGAAGATTTTGGAGAGTTGGAATGCTGATGCCAGTTTATTCAATGTTTTGAAGTTTACTTGCTTGGGAAAGTTATTCATTAGCACCAGGATGGTAGTGTTGCCTTGAGAGCTGGGGAGATCGGTAATGATATCTATGGACACATGAATCCATGGCCTCTGTAGAATGGACAGGGACATCAAGAGCCAGGACACCCCTGGTACCTTGGTGCATGCATGAGTATTGCACAATTGAACCACCAGAATTTTCAGAGGACCAAATCAATAGCATTCCTGATATGAGGATGCTCTGCCAACCGTGAGTCATGTCCTCATTGCAGAACCTACATTGTCAGTTAGAACAAGCATCTTTCTTTCTGGTGCCTTGGGCACCTTGATGAGCACTGCCATTACAACTTGAATCCTGTCAAGTAACTTTGAAGAAATGACTGCTCCTGCAGAAATAAGGATTCATCCTCCATGACTGATTGTTCGTGAGAGAACTAGCGGGAGAGTCGGTCTTGACATTGCTGGACCTAGACTGTTATTGTCACGATCTGCCTCCTGCAGCTCCTGTCTGCCAAGAACAATGTTGCACTTTTGCCTTGATATGTGTCCAGCTTGCAGTTCCACTGTTCCACCAAAGGTGGTACTTAGACTGCTCTTCTACCTGACAGAACTAAGCTCATTTCTCCAGGATGCTTAGCATCTGTCCCTGGCCTATATAAGTTTGCTTGTCCCAGCAGCCTTTGCCAGTTCTTCTTTTGCCATGACCTCTGCTGGTTCTCCTGTGTATCATCTCCACTGTCTGGTGGTAACTCTTTGCAGACAATTGCATCCTGTCTCCAGTATCTCCTGTGTATCGGTCCGCAGACTATTGCACCCTGTGTGTCATCTCCACTGCATAGTGGTAACGCTTTGCAGACCACTGTATCCTGTCTCCAGTTCCTCCTGTGTATAGGTTCTCAGACTATTGCACACTGTGTGTCATCTCCACAGTCTAGTGGTAATGCATCGCAGACCATGGCATCCTGTATCCAGTATCTCCTGTGTATCAGTCCGCAGACTATTGCACACTGTGTGTCATCTCCACAGTCTAGTGGTAATGCATCGCAGACCATGGCATCCTGTATCCAGTATCTCCTGTGTATCAGTCCGCAGACTATTGCATCCTGTGTGTCATCTCCACTGTCTAGTGGTAACGTCTCGCAGACCATGGCATCCTGTATCCCGTATCTCCTGTGCATCAGTCCGCAAACTATTGCATCCTGTGTGTCATTTCCACAGTCTAGTGGTAACGCTTTGCAGACCATTGCATCCTGTCTCCAGTTTCTCCTGTGTATTGGTCCTCAGACTATTGCATCCTGTGTGTCATCTCCACTATCTTCCCAGACCACTACACTTTCTCAGCTTATTGATCATCCTATGTCTTGTGCCTCTTGACTAACCTGGAGTCCTGCTACCTGTGACGCATCCAGTGCCTTGAGCTTCCAGAGTTCAAGTAGTGCTATAATAGCCATACCTGTGTAACCCGTGTTAAATAAAAAAAAACTTTGTTCCACTTGCATTCGCTCAGTTTTTTTTAATATTGGGAATCTTGACAGGTATGTTATAATGAAGATGAAGCAGGTTAGGAATAGCATCCGCCATGTTTGTCGAGAGTTCATCCTCTTGGCCTCTGATTAAAATGCAGGTTATTGTGGTCATTAAAGATAGAGATAGGGAAACTGGCCCGTTCTAGAATGTGCCTCCTCTCAGAGACCCAGGATAATGGTTCCCCACGTCATAGAAGAACTTGGCAGAGGTGAGCTTTTTAGAAAAGAAAGAGCAAGGAAGGAGGACATCCTTCTCATCAGTCTAGAAGAGCACAGCCACTGCTCTACTCTGATGCATCCACTTTAAGGGTATAGTCTTAATCGACATTAGGATACCAGATAATGGGTGTTGAGGTGACCAGGTGTTTATGGTTTCAAAATTCTGTTGTGTCTTTGGAATCCATGTGTCCTTGGGAGTTCCTTGTTCGGTCAAGGCTGTGATAGGGCTAACCACTCTTGAAAAGTTTTGACTACAATGTCTATAGTAGTTGCTAAACCCCACAAATCTTTGGATGGTCTTGATGCCTATGGGCACTGGCCAATAGAGCACAGTGTATATTGTTTCCATTTTATGCCCATTTCTGAGGTGATGTGTCCAAGGAAGTTCAAACTGGACTGGTTAAGGAAAACATCTCTATTTTGGCAAATAATTGATTGTCCAATAGCATTTACACTAGCTTATTGACATGGTTGTGAAGCTCCTTGAGTGTGCTAGAGAAGATATGTATATCATTCAGGTAGATGAGGATTGATGTCTCCAGTAGGTCACTATAAATGTAATTCACAAAGGCTTTGAGGATAGTTTGGGCAATACATAGGCTGAAAGGCATAACCCCGTGTTCAAAGTTACCATCCTTAGAGTTGAGAGCTGTCTTCCATTTGTCTCCCTCTCGGATAGACCATGGCCTGGCGTAGACTCTCAAAGAGATCCAAGAACAGTGGGAGGGGTTACCAATTCTTGATTGTTATTATATTAAGACCCCAATATTCATTGAAGGGTCTTAGGGAACCATCCTTCTTTGCTATGAAAAAAAATCCTGCATCAGTGGGTTATTTAAATTCTATGAGAAATCCTTGCTTTAAAGTATATAGGTGGTCATGGCCATTGTTTCAGGATCAGACAGTGGGTATTTCCTGTCCCTTTTGGGGCATGATGCCAGGCAGCAGGTTGATCAGGCAGTTCCATTATCTGTGGGGTGGGAGGGCCTCCGCTTGCTCTTTGTTGAAGACCCTAATGAACCCTTGGTACTCATCGGGCAGCCCCTTTGTTCCAGACTTAGTCTCGTCACCTTCAGTAGTAGTACATACCATTGCCATTCTCACTGGTTGTATGCAAGGTTTTGGCATGAGTCGTCCCACCTTTTTTCTGTCTGTCCTCCAATTGATCACTGAGTTGTGAAGGTAGAACCAGGCATAACCAAGGATGATTTGACTCTTGGGGTGTGGATGGTGCTGAATGAAATCAGTTCCTGATAATCGCAACCAATATACATGAGCTCCTGGATGGTCTCGTGTGTTGCCAAAGCTAGGGTTATGGGTCATCCATCAACAACTGCTGTGACCATTGATTTGATTTTATGAATCAGAGGTAGTTCCATCCTTCCGATGAGGTCCAAGTCTATAAAATTCTCCATCATTTCAGAATCAAAGAAGCCTCAGTTTTAATGGTGCGCCCCCCCATTTGGTGTGACCTCTCACATGCAATCTGTCTGTGGAACAGTCTGAGTTTTTACAGAAATATCTGCTCATCTCCCCTAGCCTCCCATAGACATGTGAGTGAAAATTAGCAAGCTTTCTGTACCATATTAGCCTTTAAGGTGGGCAGCCGTTCATCAAGGCGATGCCCAGCGGAACCTCACAGCTAATTTAAATCTGTTCCAAGGAGTAACTTAACATTCAATATGATAATGATCCAAAGCACACATCAAAGTCAACCAAGGAATATGTTCATTATAGGGAGATCAAAATCTTGAAATAGCTAAGTCAGAGTCCACAGCTCAAACCCATTGAAAACCTGTGAAATGCCCTAAAGAGGGCTGTGTACTTGACATCCCATTGCAATTTGATGTACCTTGAACTTTTTTTGTAGTTGGAGAGTGGGATAGATTTGCAAAGTCCAGGCTGCTTATTCGATAAAGATTTGTTCAAAAAGGCTGTGAAGGAGCTCCGTAATCTGGATATGCTCATACACTGACATTATGGGGGCTGAAGCTTAGCCCATGATATTATCAGTGTGCAAAGTGCAGATACCGTGCACATGCACCGTCTGGTGAAAGTATGAGCTGTGAAGGGTTCTGGAAGTCACCGTCTTCCACCTAGGTAAGGAATTCTGGGAAGCTGGGTCAAGAGTTATATAAACTAGAGGCCCAGGTTCACTCTTCCTCTTTGGCCCTTACATTTACCTGGAATGTTCAGAACACCTCCCTGGGCACCTCCCTGGGCACTGCAATCTTCCACTGCAAGGTATCTCTTCCTTGTGCTAACTTTGCATTTTATCTATCTATAGCCAACAATATAATTCTATACTGCCGTCATATACTCTGCCTGCATTATATATTGGTTTTTTTGACTACCCTATGATATAATATATTCTGCCTGCATTTCATATGTATTGTTTTTACTATACTCTACTTTTAAACCTCCGACATCTGTTAATCCTACAATACACAGTAACTGTTTACTATCTCTGCAAACTCTATCTATCTATCTATCTATCTATCTATCTATCTATCTATCTATCTATCTATCTATCTCTAATTCTATACAAATGCATCCTTGCACATAGTCTCTCCCTCCTTTTTCCTGCTATTTCTCTCTCTCCCTCCTTTTGTCCCACTCTTTCTCTCTCTCCCTTTATGTTTTCCCACTCTTTCTCTTTCTCCCTTTAAGTTTACCCACTTTTTCTCTCTTTCTCCCTTTATCATCATCATCAACATTTATTTATATAGCGTCAGCAAATTCCATAGTGCTTTACCTTTATGTTTTCCCACTCTTCCTCTCTCTCTCCCTTTATGTTTTCTCACTCTTTTTCTCTCCCATTTTATGTTTTCCCACACTTCATCTCTCTCTCCCTTTATATTTTCCTACCCTTCCTCTCTCTCCTTTTATATTTTCCTACCCTTCCTCTCTCTCCCTTTATGTTTTCCCACTCTTTCTCTCCCTCCCTTTGTCACTGTCAACGGGTATCTATGGGATCCTTAGTGCCTGATAGGTTCAGCACAACCTGCAGGGAGGTGCAGAGTCTAATGTTACAAAAGGTTTTTACCAGTGACTCCCACAAGGGAGTTTGGGCTTAGCGTCTTCTGCTCCGCAGGTTGTGGCCCTCCGAGTAGGCACCCATCGTGGCCCTGTGTAGAGTGCAGGATGGAAGGTCTGCGGCAAGAATACATAGAGGTGTGGGTAGCAACAAACAGGAGACTGGATTAGGTGGAGAGATAATCTGCAGCAGGTATACGCCAGGGTCCAAGTAGCTGGGGAGCTGGAAACTGGATCAGAAGGAGAGATAAGCTGCAGCAGTTATGCACCAGGATCCAGGTAGCGGCAGCAGGGGACTGGATCTGAAGGTGCAATGTTCTGAGGCAAGTATACACTAGGTCCAGGTAGCGGCAGCAGGAGTCTGGATAAGAAGGTGCAATATTCTGCAGAAGGTATACACCGATGTCCAGGTAGCGGCAGCAGGAGACTGGATCAGAAGGTGCGAAGTACTGTGGTAGGAATACACCAGGGTCCAGGTAGCGGTAGAACGGAACTGGATTTGAAGGTGCGATATTCTTAGGCAAGTATACACCAGGGTCCAGGTAGCGGCAGCAGGAGTCTGGATCATAAGGTGCGATGTTCTGCGGCAGGTGTACACCAGGGTCCGGGTTGCAAGCAGGTGACTGGATGAGAGGTGCATTGTTGTGCAGCAGGAATACACCAGAGTCCAGGTAGCAAGCAGGTAATGGAAACAGGAGTAAGGGAAAGTCATGTCCACACGGTGAAATAGACAAAAGATCTGGCAAAGAGGGGAGCAGCCAGGTGTAATTTATATCCTACCCATTAGAGGGCACTGTCCAATGTAATAATGCACTCATCTACATTATCTCTATCTTGCATGCACACAAACTGGCTTAGTGATATATATTGTAACAACATGTCTGTTAAACTATAGGGTATTATATATTTTGTATGTAAGGATTTTATACCGTGTATATGATCTCAAAGTTATCTTTATAAAGTAAAATATTATATACTTTGCATTTGTTTGGATGTTTAGATAACCATACCTCCCAAAATTTGGTTAAGCAGCAACGGGATGGGGGCGTGGCCCAGTTCTATTGTCCCCTCCAAACCCAATCAGTGCCATGCAGATCAGCAGTTAACAGAATACCTCCCAACTATCCCACCGATCAAGGCAAAACTGTCCCTCAAATCAGGACTGCCCTGCCTAAATCAGGAGAGTTGGGAGGTATGGATAACTGAAAGAAGGGATGAATGAATGGTTTGTTTATACTTATAATACAATATGGTGAAGTTGATAATAGTTTAATATTTATTTAGTGATTAACATGTAATGGTTGGCTGCTTGCAGTGGAGGTCAATAGATGTGTGATACTTGGGTGGTATAGAACTCGGTCAAAGCAAGGAGTCACATCAGCAGCTCTCACAGATTCCTAGTTGGGGTGTATTCCATCACAAGTGGAACTCACTGTCTACGGTTAATGTAGTACAAGACAAAAGTTTAAAAAGGTAAAAAAAATGTCCTGCAAAAATTAAATGTTTCTATGACATGATGGGCATTTGTTATCAAGTCTGGACAGGAAAAACATATGACTGAGAACATGCAAACAGATAGCAGACACAAACCTATTTAAGTGTACTTGTAACCAACACAAACAGTGCATGAATCTACCTATAGTATATAGAGGCCTTTGTTGAAAGGCAGCACAGACCTGGGCCTAGGGTACCAGCGCTGCTCAGTTAGCAAATATTTCTTTTTAGTGTATTACTTTATATATTTAATGATGGGCTCACTAAAGGCTAAATAATTTCTATTTTATTTTATAAAAATGAATTGCAGTTTCCAACCACGGAGAACTTCAGCAGCTCATAATCTCGGGCTGATTGACACAAATGCAGAGGGATCAACAGTGCAGGACCCCCCTCAAAAGCCATACCCTGCTCCAGGCTATGAAAATCTGCGCCTGTCATTTAATAACAGAGAAGCCCATAGCGTGATGTGTTCCAGTCATAGTGGGACAACAGCCCCAGCTTATTCAGCATGGGGCTGAAATTCCTAGGGGAATCAGGACCGCAGAAAGAACCCACAGAAAAACCAGCCCCATGCTAATAGCACTGGGGCTCCTCCAAAGACTCCAGGGGAGAATTGGGATTATCATTTTGTATAATAAAAGAATATGTTTTTCTATGCGGCACTACAGATCCCAACAAGCCCTGGCAACCATAAACTGCTTTGGTATGCTCCCAATTGTAGAACTGCAAGTGCCAGCATACCCATAGCCACCAGAACAAACTGATGCCCCACCATGCAGTAAAGATGACCTACTCCACTCTTTATTTCATTTCAATAATCTTGCAACATTAGGTCTTGTTTTTGCAAAGCTGGATGCACAAATCTGGAGTGTCTACTCCTTATTTTCTCCTTGAATCCGATCAACTGCTCTAGTTGGTCAGTGCAAACTTTTGCTCCTCGGCAAACTCATTTTTTTCTGTTAATCTTTGCCATTTGAAGTAAATATAGGATCATTTGAGTAAATTGCACTGCTTCTTGTCCATTTTGCTTTTCGTAAATGATTTTATGAGACTTCACAAAGCAGACTCCTATCAATAGCTACAGTGAAGAAATGCAGCCCGTTAAAACTTGTTCATTCAAACCTGGATGCTGGCTGATGGCAACTTACAGCTTCAATTAATGGATTTGCTTCAAATTGCAGTTTTATTAAATGAAGTCATAAGTGCCTTTGAAACGCCTTTTCAGTTTTAAAGCAGAATATTTAAATGATCAAAGTAAAACCATTCATATTTCTTATAATATACTGAAAGATGAAAGGATTTCTGTTTTAACATTGTTATTTTATAAACAGATATAAGGAACTTCTATCACTGTAAAATAATAAAAAGCACTTTTGTACACATAAAGTTTAGTGAACTATAGAATATCATTTTTCCTCTGTCAAAGAACTTTGAATTAATGTAGAAACGATTCATACGGCTGGTACATTTCTCTTTTTCCCTTCTTTTGTAGTCCATAGAATAAAGATTATTATAAATAAATGATGCCTTACTGAAGGGCAAAAATAGGATATCTAAGGTTAAGTCATAAGAAGTCTAATATAAGAATTACAGCTAAGGGAGAGGAAGATCAGTCTTGCTACAGCTTTACAGATAGATTGAAGCTGGGATAAGTGGGTGAGGTGAAAGCCAAATTGGAGGAAGTTGCAGTAGTCAAGGCGGGAGATGATGAGAGAATGGATAAGAGTTTTGATAGCATTTTGGGTTAGAAAAGGGTTTTCTGGCAATAACGTAATTAAAAATTTTAGCTGCCTAATTAAAACAACTATGCAGTTTACTACAATTTAATGGCATGAATCCTTAAATCTTCTGTTGAAAATTGATAAGGACGCTGTTGCTGGCATTTAACTGGTAGATTGTGAATACATGTCTTTCCTTAGCAACATATATAACCATGGGCAGCACTGCGTGTTTACATGGTTACACATATTGTTAAGAAAGATCAGTTATTCGCAATTTAATAGAGGGTCTGATTCATTATGGAAAATAAGGCAAAAAAAATAGTAAGTTTTCTCTTGGACAAAAGCATGTTACAATGCAAGGGGTGCAAATTAGTTTAGTATTTTGCACAAGTTAAATTCTGGCATTTTTTTCATGTAGCACACAAATACATGTTAGCTTATTTGTAGACTGGAATTTATAGTTGATCTAGGACATGCCCTACCCTAACTACAAATTTGCCATCACATTTGAAGTTTACATCCCCCTCCAATGCAACATGGTTTTGCCAAGGTGCAAAGTTACAATTTTTTTGGATTACTTTCCTTAATGAATAAGGCTCATAGTGTTTAACAGCAGAACAGTAGTGGGTAACAGGTGGCAAGCTGAACCTTCACCTGCGGCCCCCAGCCACCTACTCCCAATCTTATCAGAACAGGGGCAGTTGACTTTCAAGTCACGTTACCTCCTCCGCACATATCCACTGTCCTCTTCTTCCTTCCTCTGTGCATTTTAGAAAGCTTAGAGGTAAATTAAAAAGAGGCCATTTCTACACAATGAAGTTTTAAAAAAAAAAAGTATTGTTTCTGCCAGATAAGCCAGATTACATGTATGGCAAATATAAGTATGAGAAAACAAGCTACAGAGGTATTTGCTTGATTTTACATTTGTTTAAATAATATTGGGGTCTATTTATTAGGATGCGATCAGCCATAAAATTCGGGAGCCATCTGGACATTCCGGGAGAGTAGCCAACTATGGGGTAATAAAAATAGGAATAATCATACTATGGCTGTTTTAATGGAACAAGAGTTCACGGAAAGAGAAAAAGTCACATGAGGCTATTTACAAAGTGCACCAATTCCAAATCTGAATTGCAGCACGGAGCAAAAGTATAAGTGTAAATGTCACAAAGTCTGACCTCCTACCAGCTTTAAAATCATCCTTTTCAATAAAGTAAGATGTTAAGTTTTTCTCCTTTTTTCTAAAAATGTGCTTGGTGTAGCCTTATTTATGGCTTAAATTGTTCAAGAGAGTAAGGATATGTTTTTATTACACGTGGCAACTGTGTGTGTGTTTTGAACTCTTTGCTACTTCTCTGTGTGTGTACCTGCAAATGATCATTTCTGCCAAAGTGGTAATCAGGTCCCATTAAAAGCATAGGAGTAGACCTGGAATTGGCAGTGTAGTCTAGGCATTCAGTTCCACTTAGAAGACAAAAAAATTGTTAAAAATGATAAAATTAATAAAATAAATATATACTGTAACACATACTTGTCTACTTTTGAAGGCAGCTCTCCGGGAGGAAATCCGTTGAGGGGGGCGTGGCCACATGTGGTGCACCGTTAGGCTCCGCCCCTGTCAATCTTAGGCACTTTTAGCCAATCGCAGCAGGTGGTGTGGCCACGATGCCATATTTAGCCCCGCCCCCACCATCTTCAACAACGGCGACAGCTGGATCCGGGATTTTTGCCTGCTCTCTCGGGAGTTTGGGAGAACTCCCAAAAATTTGGGATTCTCCCGTACATTCCGGGAGAGTAGGCAACTATGCTGTAACATTTTACACATTGAAAAATGCTGAATTCAAACAATAAAGCATTTTTCTATTTACTTTCTTCCATAACACAACATGGATTGGGGCAAAACAAGGATTGTTAAATAGAGGTACAAGTTTTGCCACAATCCATGTTCTGTTATGGAAGAAAGTAAATGCTTTATTGTTTGAATTCAGCATTTTTCAATGCTGATGTTTAAGTGCGAGTGTGACACCCCTAGAGGCGGGTGTTCAGAGGATTGTACCTGGTCCCTGAATGCTCTTCTTTCTGTCATGGCATGGCAGTGGGACAGAGAACCCGCGAGTCCCCAATAATAGTAGGACACAAGTTAATGAAGTAGCATCAGATTTATTATGCAGGATGCATATTCACAGGCTTGGGCTATGAGGGATGTCAGTAACTGTACTTTGTAGTGCATTATTGTGAACATTGCTATGGGCAACACTATTGGGCCTTATTTTCAGAATAACAAAGGCAATAACAAAATTCCTATATGTCAATACTTCTATAACGTAAACAGTTTGGTTACAACTATCCTTTATATTACTCTGAGTACTTTTTGATAACCATCACGTGACCAGAGACTCAACAGCATTCTGCACTGCGGCTGTAATACTCTAACCCTGGAATATGTGAGGTCACATAAACTGTCTAAGAATAAAGTAATACAGTTCTAGTCCCTAATATCATAAAGAACATTCAATTGAAACAATACACCACAAGCAAATGATAACACAGTCAATGAATCCCTTTAAACCCTTGAACTTTCCAGCAGCCTTGGTTTTTCCTGGGGTCTAGAGTCTCTCCTACATTACATTGTGACACAGTCCTGTTCCACAGGGTCCTAGTGCCCGCAGTTTCTGGCTATCACACAAAGCCCTATACCCACTGAAAACACCCAGGGTAGGGCATTTTGTCCCTTGATAAATAGACCCCTAAATTTCTCAAAAACACATAATAGGTGTGTTAAGAGTTGTTCCAACTTTGTACTTATCGCGTGAGCCACTGTACACTCCAGTAAAGCATACTGTTAATATTGATCATTGTGAAGGTACACCTTGAGACAGCTTTGTAGATTGTTTATTTTATTATGTATGTATTGTATAGATATATTAGTTAGTTTGTTAGTATAACATAAGTTAGTATTGTTATAAAGTTGGTTAAGTTAGTTAGTTGTTAGCATAGGACATTAGTGTTTAATTTCTTCAGAGATATAGTGAAGTTCATACCTCTCAACTATCTCAATTTCAGTGGGACAGTCCTGAATTTCGGGCTCTGTTCCGCTGTCTCACCTGGGGACATGTTTGTCCCACAGGTGGGAATGTTGTGAGGAAGAGAAATATCTAATGGGCAACCTAGTGCTTTACAGCATGACTATGACCCCATTGTGCAGAGGTCACGCCTCCTGCCCCGTTGTAGGGGATTTACATGTTGGGAGGTACAGTATGTGAGTTGATGTTTGTCTATTATTTCAGCTAGTTAAGATCTAGGTTCTCATGAGTATAGCTATGATCTGTTGACCTCATAATAAAATTGTGTTGTACCGTAACTGGTGTAAGTGGAGATATCAAAGTAACCATATACTAACAAACATTATGATAATTCAAAGTTAAACATGTGAAATGAAAGTGACAGTGATCTAATAACAGTTGGTTACCACAAAATATTGCAATTATACAGATTTACTAAGTGATATAATGCATATCATCGGCATATCATCTTCTGGAATGTCCGGGAAACTCACGAATTTTGGCTAGGTCTCTTGGACTCCTGGGAGAGTAGGGCATCCTCCCGCATCTGCTCACTTCCTATTGAAGTGGACAGGATTAGAGCCGACCATGACGCGAATCTGGAGAATCGCGTCATTTTGGCCCCGCTACTCCCTGTAAAATGACTCTGTAAGCGTCATTACGTCCTGGGTCACGATGACACGATTTGCCAAGCCCCGCCCCCTCCATCCATGCCCCTCATCTCCCTTCCGGGAATTCCCGGAGGGGAACATCAAAAAGTTGACAAATATGATATATTGCCATCAGGCACACACCATTCATGTAACAATGCTTCATCGGAACATATTGTATAGCAATGATGAGGTTTCCCAAAGCATTAGGAGGTCATTTATTTAAACTTTGTGGTGACAATCGTTATGCATCTCTGCAAATCGCAGCAGTGCATAATGCGGCACTACTGTAATTTACCATGCTGGGGTTGCTCTGGGGCCCCTGGCAAAGTCCCCACTCCTTCTAGCCGAGCACTACCGGTGACTGGAGGAATTGCTGTACGCATGTGTATCTTCCATGGGTGAGTGATCCAGTGAAGCCGGAGAGGTTTCAGGTGGAACCATTGAAAATGATGGGTAACACCATACCTTGCTGCGAAAAGCAGATCTTTTCGTAGCTTAAATTGCAGAACTTTGCAGTCCCCATATTGATATACATTACATGGGTTATAGCAGAAGAAAGTTTTGATTTCTCGTACCAAAAATCCTTCATAAATTGGCCATTTTAGGGTGAAAACCGCTGTTTTCTCCATTTTAATGGCTGATCACAGATTAATGAATAGACTGATTAGTTCAAATTACCTTTTTTAACATGCAGTACCTTTTTTTTACCATTAGATATCATATTGATTGGGGTCACTTGTTTACCTCACCCATTATACATATAATAGTAAATTATTCAGTGACACAAGGGGCTAAAAGCATTTTAGTGAAATAAAAGACTCCTACTTTTATTACTTTATTGCACACAAAAAGCTTTTTCTACAATGTAATTTTATAGGAAATCTTGTTCCATGACATACTCCACTGGAAATAAAATAAAAAGCACTGATATATTCTTTGATCATAACCTTTCGCTATGAGCACCTCTTCATTTCATGCCAATTCAGTTCAGTCATTCTGCATCTGATGATTGTATTGAGCAAATGTGTTATGTTTTTTTAAAAACAAAATTTTTTTTTAAAATGAATTGCAGAACTTCCTTTTAGACTACAAGAAGGTAGAACATAGAACACAAAACATTTATGTGGTTAACCAAAGCATTATGTGTCCCTTATTTCCATGCAAAAAATATTTACCCTTTTGTCAGTGTTTCATTACTTATTTACTTATTATTGCTATAATAGACGCTTCCTCCATTGACTAAGGTTTCATGTGTGTGTGTTTTATTACATTTGCATGATGGGATTTATAGTTTGGCATACTGCACTATACTTTATACTGTACTGACTATGCTTGATATATACATTGTACTGTACACCAATAATTTACAGGACATTAAATTCATTAATGTATTTTTATTTTGAAATGGAAAATTATTTATTTTTAGTTTGTCTTTCAGTTAACAAGACCCTGAGGTTAAGAATAATGTATGATACTCTGATTCTGCATTGTAAATCCACCTGCTGTAATTAATACACTCTGGGACTGGTTCATCAAGGCACATATCTGATGATTTTGAACGCATTATATGCAAAACACTCTGCGCATGCCCAGAACCGGACTATACGCTAGTAAACGCAGCCATGTCAGCTCCATCTTGGACCGCAAAGGACCCTTACTGCAACCTACAATTTTGAGGAGTGTACAGGGTGGGGAAGGGGCATTTTGCTGCAGTTAGGTTACAGTAAGGGCATGACAAACTCAAGCGCACACAGCCACGTCAAAATCAAACTCTGGAAATAAAATAATAAAATAAATGGGATTGCATTTATCTGGAAATTGGTTACGCAGAGTTATTTGCACCTGGCACTTGCGCCTATTTATGTATGGAGATGTGTAATGGTGAAGGAGCTGGCAAATGGAAGCTACAGTAAAGGTGTGTTTGTGTAATTGTGACTCCAGTAGACGTGGACACAGAAGTATATTCGCCTGTCAGGAAGTGTATCTCTTTCAGGTGCTAGAAAGCTGGTGAAAATACATGCATTGATGATGATGATGATGATGATGATGACGATTGTGAGGATACCACCCTTAGCTGGGATGGCAGTTACCCTATCTGGGATTCAACTCACTGGGGTAGACTAGAGTATATCTAAAATAAAGCTTTATTACGACAGCACAACACCACAAGACGTTCACAAGATACAGGGTAATGGTAGCATGTATCCTCCAGAAGCCTCTTGCAGTCAGCACTCCAAAGTAATAATCTCAGTCTCTTTCAGAGTCTTATCCTCCCGCAATATTACCACTACCTTGTAGCTAGATAGTTACTATGTTGCCCAGCTTGGGAAATTGGCTCACACAGACCCTGTCCTGGTAGAGTTATCTCCAGCGACACCACAATGCCTGGCCCAGAGTCCTTTATACTGATGCCCTGTACACCAGGATCTTCCAAGCTTGAATAGCTCTCTTGGCATTCTGCTCTCCCTCTTCTTGGCTGTATACACAGGGAGTAGGGTCAAATGTCTCAATCCTTCCCCTTAAAGCAGGGGTCTATTTGTGGACACTTTAACTGTTAGACATACAGTCTCTGTTACCTTGATTATACATTGGAATGGCTTGACAGAATTAGTTATTTGGCTTGATACACTAAAGAAAGGGTTACAATATAACATCAAGGAATAACACTTCACGCTTGCATGAAACAACAAGACATTTGACACATTGTATCTGCAACATTACACAATCTGAGTCTGTGAAATATTTTGATACAATAACATTTATATTGATACATATTACATGATCTGCAGGTGAAAAGCCTGTGTTAGACCAGAGGCGCATAGTCTAACGAGTTCCCCAGTGTTCACCAAGAACTTTTTCACTCAGGATACACTGAGTCTAGATTTGTACAGGCCTAGCAAGGCACGAAGTATAACAACCCCCTGGTTTTCACCAAGAACCACCGCAAGGTGGGATGGCCTTGGCTGCAAGGAAACTGCAGGTCGCGGCCCTTAGGTTGGCCCCTAGACGTGAGCGGAATAGGTGAAACTGACAGAACAATAGTAGTGGTAATAGGGTACCTTGAGGGGTGCAGTGGTATCCACTGGTAGTAGTAGACGACAACCTGGGCTGAGCAGGCGGGGAGTCTGGACACAAGCCGGTTCGGTACACGGATCAGATGGCAGTGGTACACAGGATTAGACAGGAGAGTAGTCTGGTCACAGGCCAGTTCGGTACATGGATCAGATGGCAGCGGTACACAAGATTAGAAAGGAGAGTAGGCTGGTCACAGGCCGGTTTGGTATACGGGAACAGTACACAGGAGAATCCACAGATGCTGCTAACCAGGGAGCCAAGACAGGAACACCAGAATAATCAGCCAAGCAGAGCTCTGGAAACACAAGGGCAGAGTCAGGAGGACTAATCTGTTGATCTGACACAGGTACAATGTGAGATCCTCCTTTTAATTCAAAAACTCCCCTCCACAAGTCACATGATGTTTCCCGACAGGGAGTCACGTGACCTCCTTGCCGCGAACCCGTAAGTGCGGCTGACAGTGCTGGATCGAGGACAGGTAAGCACTCTTACAGAAATGCTGCAAGGCAGGATGGACTTCGCTGCCAGGAACTCGCAGGTCGCGGCCCCGTGAACTGTCTCAGGAAGTAAGACAAGTCTCCAGGAGAATACTTGTCCCAGAAGCGTAATATAGGGATATTAATAATGAAGGAGACAGGTATATGGGTGCACACAAATCAATAGGCTGGCAAGGATCTAGTACAACAAATAAAGCACAGAGGTACTGACCAGTTAGGATCAGGTACTCGGGTAGTCAGTCAATGCATAGTCAGACAAGCCAGGTTCGGTACACAGATGATCCAGCAAAGCATAGACAGCCAAGCCAAGTTCTGTACACAGAGGATCCAGCAAAGCGTAGTCAGACAGGCCGAGTTCGGTACACTGATAATCCAACAAGCGTAGTCAAACAGGTACAGAAGAAACAGCAAATAAAGTCAAACAAGCCAGGGATGGTACACAGAGGAGCTAGCAGCAGCGCACACTCATAGGGAGAAGAACACCCAGAGGATACAGGAGTCAGCAACAAGTTGAGCAAGTGTCAGTACCGAGTTCTTATAGAGAAATATCAAACAGTCATGTGACCCGCTACCCGGAAGTGCCCGATCACGGCACAGAGAGACAGCGCTGGAACAGTGAACAGGTAAGAGTGTTACAGTAGCCCCCGCCATACAGGTGGACTCCGGACACCCTAAAAGTGCTTGTTGGGAAATTTCTTGTGAAACTGTCTAAGCAAACGAGGGCATAAATATCAGAAGCTTTAACCCAGGAATGCTCCTCTGGCCCATAGCCTTTCCAGTCCATGAGAAATTGTACAGAACCTCTTGATTTACGGGAGTACAGAAGTTGCTTAATTTCATACTCTGCTTCATCTTGAGAGTATACCGGAGGTGGAGATCTCCCAGGAGTAGAGAACTGGTTTTGCACAACCGGCTTTAAGAGAGATATATGAAATATATTGGGAATCTGCAGAGACGAAGGAAGCTTTAGTCTAAAAGCTACTAGATTAATGACATTGGCAATTTGAAAAGGTCCAATAAATTTGGGTGCTAACTTCATACTGGGAACCTTTAAGCGAATATTCCTAGTAGACAACCAGACTTTATCTCCAAGAACTAAATTAGGAACTGGACGCCTACCTTTGTCATAAATCACCTTGGCACTGTAGAAGTGTTTTTTTAGGGTGGTCTTTGTCTGTGCCCAGATAAGAGAAAAATTGAGTACTAAGGAATTCACTGCTGGAACAGAAGAAATGGGAGTTTGAGAAAGGATTGGTGGTCTCAGATGATAGCCATACATGACAAAAAAGAGGGGATTAGCGATTGCCTTGTGAAAATAATTATTATGGGTGAACTCTGCCCAGGGAAGTAATTCAACCCAATCTGACTGGTGAGCAGATACATACATTCGAAGAAAGTTTTCGAGTTCTTGGTTGGTTCGTCCAGTGAACCCATTGGACTGGGGGTGATAAGCTGAAGAAAATCAAGTTTAATTCTCAATTTAGCACAGAAAGACGAAACACTTCTTTTATAAAGAGATCCGCCAAAAGTGAAGAGGATGGAAGTCCTTTGAGTGGTAGAAAATGGGCTGCTCTTGAAAAACGATCCGTAATAACCCAGATGGTAGTATAAGATTTGGATGGAGGCAAATCGGTAATAAAATCCATGGAAAGTTGAGACCAAGGAACTTCAGGAATGGGTAAGGGAATGAGTGGACCAAAATGTTTGGCTTGAGGCACCTTATGTTGGGTGCAAACAGAACATACAGAGAGAAAATTCTTGAGTTACTTTAAACAGGATGGCCACCAATAATAGTGGGTGAGAAGTTCTCCAGTCTTCCTTACTCCAATGTGGCCTGAAAAACGGGAGACGTGAGCCCAATGCAATAATTTGTAACGAAGTTGTGGTAGGATAAAGGTCTTGCCAGGTGGGCAATTAACGCTTTCAAGAGGAGTGTAAGCTAGGATACAATTGGGAACCAAAATAGGCTTGAGTTCCTCGGGAGAGTCCTGTCTGTCTGAGTTGAAAGACCTGGAAAGCGCATCAGCCTTCTTGTTTTTAGATCCAGGCCAAAATGTCAAATTAATATCAAATCTTGAAAAGAACAATGATCATCTTGCCTAACGAGGATTCAAGTATCTAGCAGAATGGAGATACAGAAGGTTCTTGTGGTCTGTATAAATTGTTATTAGGAATAAAGCCCCTTCTAGAAGCTGCCGCCATTCAGAAAGGGCTAACTTATTAGCTAGTAGTTTTTGAGCCGCAATTCCATAATTCCTTTCCGCAGGAAGAAATTTGCGGGTGAAGAACCCACAAGGATGTAACTTCCCCGAGGGACCTCGTTAAGATAACACTGCACCGGTGCCATAGGAGGAGGCATCAACCTCAAGGAAAAAAGGAAGTTGAGGATCTGGTTGACGAAGAATAGGAGCTGAAGAAAAAGCAATTTTCAGTTGGTCAAAGGCTTTGAGAGCCTCAGGAGGCCAGACCTTAGGATTGGCGGTCTTCTTGGTCAAGGCTGAAATGGGAGAAATGATGGTAGAGTACCACTTGATGAATTGCCTATAATAATTGGAAAACTCAAGGAAACACTGGATGGCTTTCAGGCCAGTAGTTAGAGACCAATCCAATATTGCTTTCAATTTAACTGGGTTCATTTGAAGTCTGGTGGATTTCTCTGTACCCTACTGGGTTATGTCTCTGGAATTGAACTGGTGGCTTTGTGCCCAAGGCTGGGTGGTCTGATTAGGTTCCTTCACATGAGAGGGAAATAACTGGTGCAGGTGGTGGTTTCTGAGAGTTCAGGAGATTGCTAAGTATGAATGGCACTGGAGACTGGGAAGAAGATAGTCATCAGATTTTACTAAGGAGACCAGGCTTAACTGGAATCACAATACTGGACTGGATGGGAACTGAAATGCTGGACCAGACTGGAACCGGAATGTTGGGCCAGACTGGAACTGTATTGCAGATTGCACTGTCTGAGCAGAAATAACTGAGCAGACTGTGCACTGCGAACTGCTAGATACCGTTGGAATCAATGTTGCACTGGCATCAGGTTAGGGCTCCAGGAAGTCCTTTTACAGTAACTACCATCCCCTTATTTGAGGCTGTGGTCAGCTGAGTTGAAGTAGCACTCTTACTGGCTGAGAGGGATTAGATGAATAGATCCAAGACGGCGGTGCCCAGGCACTTTTTCTGGATAGAACTCTGAAGTGGAGAATGATATCCCCTAATTGGAGGCTACAATCTGGCTGAGAGGGAGCATGTGAACAAATCCAAGATGGCAGCGCCCCTGCACTGGTTTTGGAGGGATCTCTGGAGTAGAGACAGACTGGGCAGCATCCTGCAGAGATATCTGAGACTAGCAGAGCCTGTGGATCTCAGGGACAGCTTAGAAAGACAGCAGAGGGGTAAGTAACAGGACCTGAGAGCCTGGTGTGTGACAGGCCGAGTCAGTTGTGTATGTTTGTGTACTGCAATTTACACTTTTACAACTAACACTGTACCATGATGATGTTTTAGCACAAAATACATGCAGTTTAGGGGAAACCGTTATGAGTAAATGTTAATAAAAAAATTCTCCCTACACTTTAACAGGTTGTGCTCCTTAGCATTGATCACTGTCCTCTATTGCCTCCTGGTACCCCTGGCCAGTGCCCCCCTTTTTCCACTTTATATACATATCAGGCCCTCTTATAAGTGTTAGAATAAAGGAGCGCTACACTCCATCTCCATAGTGCTTGAATCCACGGTGGTCTAGCGGACAGGAAGTGGTGCAGAATGTCTCCTGTCCTTAATGCGCTACTGTGTACAGACTAGAAGTTCAGCTTTTGCACCACCAATTCCATTAGACTGTAAGAGAGAATGGACGCAGCACCAGTTAGTGTGCAGGGTTCATACCAACCGTGCCTGCATTTATATCTGCATATAGAAGGATACTGTATATATACAAGTGTATACCTGCATTCTGTTAGTCGCGGCGGCTGCGGGCACCGCCACGACTCCTCCTTGTCCCTAGTAACCGTCCTGTCCGTCGCTATGATGACCGGGACATCACTTCCGGTCCTGATGTCCCGGTTGCCTAGGCAACAACCAGGACGCCCGCACTCACCTGTCGCACCGCCCGGCCAGCTGTCAGATAGCCGGGCGCGTGCGCGCAGGGTTAGTAAAAACACAACCAATTGTGGCTGATTTAGGGGGCCCTTGTGACCTTTTTCTGGCTGTATGCCAGTGATTTATTATGCAACTGTTGGGCTGATTATTACTGCTGGGTGTCTTTTGGTCTCATTGGCCAATAGTAACATTATCAATTAGGTTACTCCTGTGGAGGTTTCTTGGGCATTGTTATGATTGGTCCTTTGTACTATTTAAGGCAGTGAGGACTGAGCCTCACTGCCGGTTATAGCGTCCTGTTTTCAGTTCTGCTGCCTGCTACCTTGTTCCTGTGTTGGTGTTTCTGCCTCTGATTGATTACCCATGTATGACCCTTGCCTTTTCCTGGACTCTTAACCTATGCTTCTGACCCTGATCTATTGCCTGGACTCTTACGCTGCTGTTTTGCCTGTGACCTCTGACCTCGGCTTGTTTACTGGTTTCGCTGTCTGCTGCCAGCCCTCGACCCTTGCTTGGATTCACTCTGCTGTTTGCTCCTACACATTACGGCTGGGTTTTCCCCAGTCAGTACACATCTCACGACCCTCTGTTTGTCTGCTGCCAAGTCTGTCCCCACCACTAGGGGCTCCAGTGAACACCAGACTTTCAGAGCAGACTCCGGGTTTTGTCGCACTGGCTGGAGGGGTTCCTAACACATTCAACTGTATTGACTGATTTCTGCTGTATTACTACTCCAAATACAACTGTGATTACCTGCATATAATCAACTGTTGTTACCAAGTTCAATAAACAGCAACCTGTTTAAGTTAAAAGCATTTGCGACTTCACATCCACCTAACACAGCTGACATCTTTCACAACATCAGAGATATAACCAATAATAAGCAGGGCTCTATCTACCTCCTGTCTCCTGTCCTCACCTCTTTGTCCACCTATAAGGGTTTCTTATGCTCTAAGATGTGTTTTCTACTACTGTTCTATGTGTATTGCTGACTGCATGGTGCTGCAGAATCTGTGGTGTCTCATAAATTATGAGGATGATATGTGTGTGAGTGTGTGTGTTTGTGTATCTGTGTATATATATATATATATATATATATATATATATATATATACTATCAGGACAAAAGTATTTGGACGCTTGACCATTACACCAACAGGGACTGTAATGACATTGTATTCACATACATATACTTTAATATTAAGTTGGTCCCCCTGTCCCCTCTTACCAGGGCCGATGTTACGCAGATGGAATTTCCTTTGTATGAACCCCACTGACTCCTTCAACCTCTTGCAGGTCAGTGCAGACCAATTCAGTTTGTTTAGGAGGTCAAAGGTCCACAGAGGCACTGGGCCAACCACCAGTCCCTCTGACATGTGGGTGATCTCTACTCTTTTCCTTCAAGCACCTCTTAAAGTCCTGCCACCTCTTTATGATCTCTGTATTGTGTGGTGGATATCTGCCACCTTGTAGACCTGCTGAGTGAAATCCTCCCATATTCTTTTTTGGCCCAAGTCAATCGCTGCCTGGTATTATTCTTCTCTATCACATTGTTCAACTCAGCTTCTGCTATGCTGAAGTTGGGCTGTCTCTTCTTTGTAGGGAGGCAGCAGTGGACTGGCATATCATCATGATGTTGTGAAATGTTTTATGTTTCATTTTGTATTATAATTTAAATTTATAAGGAACACAACAACAGCTACATCTTTCTATCACTCCTAATCTGGACATCACCTCATTTCATAGTAACATGTGCTTCAGATCTGTGCAAACTGTGATTTTTGTATGTAACAGGAATTTGTTATCTATTGTTATAACCCGTATTAGACTAGTTATGGCCTGGCTCTCATCTAGGCTAAGACTAATAGTTTTTTTCCCCCGTATCAGCTGTCCAATTAGAACAGATGTAGCTAATTTGTATTCATCCTAACTACGGTATATCTTAGCATTCACTTTTACGGGAGACATGTTGGGGTTTTCTACACTAAAGGATAAATGTATCAAACTGCGTGTTGCACATTCCCATTAATTCTCTGCAGTTTAGTGCTCCAAAAGATCACATTTACTATAGGGCAGATTGTGGTTAGAATGTAAATGTCACGGGCACTAGGAGTCTTTACCCAGGGATCACCAGGTGGTAGGCTTACCAGAGCAATGTAGATGGTAATAGGGTACTCTGGTAGCTGGGTGATCACGGAACAGAAGATGGTGGATGATGAGATGCTCAGGAAAGTCTATGACTAGCAACACTGGTAATATGGAGGTAGTAGTACACGAGGAACTGTATGGACAAGGACACGTGAAGGTAGTCAGTGGTCTGCGATAGCAAGTTGTACCACTGCTATAGTGAGGAGGGATGTCCAACAGAAACGAGGAGGTGAGAGAGTCAGCGGTCTGCGGATAGCAAGTTGTACCGCTGTCTGAGTGAAGGAATGGAATCCAAGTGGAGGTATCCGGGGAGTCAGTGGTCTGCGATAGCAAGTTGTACCACTGCTGTGTGAGAGGATACTGGAACAGGTGATACTGGAGACAGGGATCAGTGGTCTGCTACTAGCAAGTTGTACCACTGAATATATATATGTGAGGAGGTGCACGGGGAGAGGCTGCAACACAGGATATACACAGGCACCTTATACACAATCCACAGTAACATGCACAATATATATAAATGACTGAACAGCTCTGCAAATATAGAAAGTCTCTTGAAGTAGTCCAGCACAAGTTAACACAGTCAATGATGGCAATAGACTCAGCGGCTAGCAGACTCCAGAGGAGAACCAACACAGTCCAGCAAGATATGCAATATACCAGCACTGTCAATGAGAAGTATGCATACCGTGGTTCAGAAGCAGGCAGTCAGATAGGAGTGCAGCGATACCTGAGCGGCAGGAGGCCGGCTGGATGAGAAGTCCCTGGATAGATGAGGCAGCGGTCTAGTAGGTGCAGCACCCAGGTAAGTAGACCAACAGGGACACGAATCCACAGGAATCAGTAACACGTGGAACTGGACTCATAGAGGACCCAGGAGAATGGAGATGATCCAGCAGAGGAGTAGTTGATGAGATACGAATCCAATGCTGACAGGAGGGTAGAGACCAGCGGGACACGTGAAGGCGTGGAGAGCGGATCAGCAGTAGATGGACGATAGCGCGGTCAGCAGCAGCAGGACTCTGCGAGTACACAGAGGTAACCAGTAGCAACCAATAGGTGTCAGTAGCGATGGAACACGGGAGAGCAGAGTAGACCAGGAGCTGTTGATCACGGAGAGTAGCGGATGGCAATGAGAGCAGCAGTCTCGAGGAAACACAGGAGAGCTGAGAAGAAACTGCAGTGCACAGGCCAGCGGATAGGAATCAGCTAACTGTCACGATGATGAACACAGGCGAGTTGTAAGCTGGAGGCTGTAGTGCACAGAGGCAGCGGATAGGAATCAGCTAACAGTCACGATGGTGAACACAGGCGAGTTGCAAGCTGGAGGCTGTAGTGCACGGAGGCAGCGGATAGGAATCAGCTAACAGTCACGATGGTGAACACAGGCGAGTTGCAAGCTGGAGGCTGTAGTGCACGGAGGCAGCGGATAGGAATCAGCTCACAGACTTGATGAGGCACAGGTGAGTGGATGTGAAGTAAAGGCTGGAGTGCACGGAGGCAGCGGATAGGAACCAGCAAACGGTCACAATGATATATAAAATGTTGAAGTGGTTTGGAAGACTGTAGTGCACGGAGGCAGCGGATAGGAATCAGCAAACAGTCACGATGATACAGTTGATGGTAGAAGTGGTATGGGAACCACAGTAGTAGAAGTGGTTTGGAAACCACAGCGGTAGAAGTGGTTTGGAAACCACAGGAATCAGCAGCGCTGAATACACGAGGAATACAGGAACACCTTCAGAGACTCATGGGGAATGAGACTCCAAGATCAGGCAACGTGGTGTTGACCACAGGTGCTTAATATAGGGAGGTTGCCTGATCTGCCAATTGAGTTAAAGGGACATACACTGAAGTATAGGAAAGGGCTGCGCATGCGCAGACCCTCAGGATGGAGGACGGCCACGGTTCCTAAATGTCCGGGAAGAGGCACTCACAGTACGGTGAGTGACAGTACCCCCCCTTTTAAAGGTGGGCACAGAACGCCTGGAACCGGGCTTGTCCGGATTTTGGGAGTAGAACTTCTTCAAAAGGGCAGGAGCATTAAGATCTTCAGCTTTGATCCAAGAGCGCTCCTCAGGACCAAAGCCCTTCCAATGAACGAGGAAACGGAGGACTCCTCGCGAAATTTTTGCGTCTAGTACCTCAGTAATCTCAAAATCCTCCTCCTGATGAACTTGAACTGGCTGCGGAGCTGAGGGAGGATTTGAGAAACGGTTGATAATAAGAGGTTTGAGTACAGACACATGGAAGGCATTAGAAATCCGAAGATTCTTAGGAAGAAGAAGTTTCACACATACTGGATTGATTACTTGAATGATCCTATATGGACCAATAAAACGAGGGGCGAATTTCATAGATGGAACCTTCAAACGAATGTTTTTAGTAGATAACCAGACACGATCTCCAATTTTTAGTGGTGGAATAGCCCGCCTCTTCTTATCTGCGAAAGATTTATATTTGATAGATGTCTTCTTTAAACAGGTTTTGACCTGAGACCAGATATTTTTAAAGGTCTGAGAAGCAGTCTCCACCGCAGGAACTTGGGTGGGCGGGAGGGCAGGAAATTCCGGAAAAGACGGATGGTGACCGTAGACCACAAAAAATGGAGTTTTGGATGATGACTCATGGTACATGTTGTTATGGGCGAATTCAGCCCAAGGAAGCAACTCTACCCAGTTGTCTTGATTGGCTGAAGAGAACATCCTTATAAAAGTCTCAAGATCTTGATTGACACGTTCAGTTTGTCCGTTAGATTGCGGATGGTAAGAAGATGAGAGTGCTAATCGTATGCCCAAGGTTTTACAAAGGGCTCGCCAGAATCTGGAAACGAATTGTACTCCTCTATCCGACACAATCTCAGAAGGACATCCATGGATACGGAAGATCTCTTTAATGAAATGTTCAGCCAGAGTAGACGAGGAAGGCAAACCAGATAGAGGAATGAAATGAGCCATCTTCGAAAATCTGTCCACCACCACCCAAATAGTGTTATGATTCTTACTAGGTGGTAAGTCAGTAACGAAATCCATACTAATATGGGTCCACGGTTTGGACGGAATGGGTAGTGGTCGCAGCAACCCTGCTGGGGTTCTGCGGGAGGATTTGAACTGGGAACATAGCTCACAGGAAGCAATGAACTCTTTGACGTCTCTCCTCATTGAGGGCCACCAGTAACTTCGAGAGAGAATCTCAAAGGTCTTGTGTTCACCGGCGTGTCCAGCAAAACGAGAGGCATGGAACCACGAAAGAATTTTCCTCCTTAGAGAAGGAGGCACGAGGGTCTTCCCAAATGGTAGCATTTTGGTGGAAGAAGCAGCCAGTGAGATACATTTGGGGTCTAGAATGGTATGGTTGGAAACCTCTTCTATATCAGAGGACGTCACAAAAGCTCTAGATAAAGCGTCAGCTTTTTTGTTCTTGGCAGCTGGTTTGAAGGTTATTATTAATTCAAAACGGGAAAAGAAAAGAGACCATCTTGCTTGACGAGGGTTCAAGCATTGGGCAGACTGGAGATATGACAAGTTCTTATGATCCGTGAAGATCGTCACCGGATGGCGAGCTCCCTCCAATAAGTATCTCCATTCCTCTAATGCAGCCTTGATAGCTAGTAACTCCTTGTCCCCGATAGTATAATTCTTCTCTGCGGGCAGGAGGCCCCGAGAATAGAAGGCACAAGGATGGAATTTTTGCTGTTCCGAGCGTTGAGAGAGAATAGCTCCTAAGCCCACATTAGAGGCATCTACTTCCAGGAAGAAGGGGAGTGTCACATCAGGCTGTCGAAGGATTGGAGCCGAAGAGAAGGACTCTTTTAGTGTTTGAAAGGCTTGAAGAGCCTCAGGTGACCATTGCTTAGGATTAGCCCCCTTCCTAGTCAGGGCCACAATAGGAGATGCAATGGAAGAAAAGTCTTGAATGAAGCGTCTATAGTAATTGGCAAAACCTAAAAAACGCTGGATAGCACGGAGAGTAGTTGGCTGGGGCCAATGTAGTACAGCATTCACCTTGTCTGGATCCATCTTCAGGCCAACTCCGGAAACTATATACCCCAAGAATGGAATCTGGGGTAATTCGAATGAACATTTTTCTAATTTACAGAACAATGAATTTTTCCGTAGCCTGGAGAGGACTTCTGCCACATGTTGGTGGTGAGAAGGCAGGTCCTGTGAAAAGATCAATATGTCGTCCAGGTAGACGACGACACATACATATAATAAGTCCCGGAAGATCTCATTGATGAAACCTTGAAAAACAGCGGGGGCATTACACAGCCCGAAAGGCATTACCAGATATTCGTAATGCCCGTCTCTGGTGTTAAACGCTGTCTTCCATTCGTCACCGGAACGGATTCTGATTAAATTGTAGGCACCACGAAGATCCAACTTAGTAAAGATACGGGCTCCCTTGATGCGATCGAATAGCTCAGTGATCAGCGGAATGGGATACCGATTTTTGATAGTAATGGCATTGAGTCCAAGAAAATCTATGCAAGGGCGTAAAGATCCATCCTTCTTTTTAACGAAGAAGAACCCAGCTCCAGCGGGAGAGGTGGAAGGTCGAATAAACCCACGCTGGAGGTTCTCCTGTATATACTCAGATGTAGCTTGAGTTTCAGGTAACGAGAGTGGATAGACCCGGCCCCTGGGGGGAGTCTTGCCAGGTAGAAGATCGATCGGACAATCCCAAGAACGATGAGGAGGAAGACGTTCAGACTGAGCTTTATCAAAAACATCAGTAAATAAAGCATATTGAGGAGGGAGTCCCGGTGAGGTAGATGAGATGGAAGATTGCTGTACTTTGAGAGGAGTGACTTGGGAAAGGCAACGATGGTGACATTCAGACCCCCAAGACGTGACTTGAGGGGTGCGCCAGTCAATCTGTGGAGAGTGACACTGAAGCCATGGAAGGCCTAAGACAATTGGACTAGTCGTAACAGGAAGGATTAAAAACGATATTTCTTCATGATGCAGGGCACCAATCAGAAGGGTTACTGGAGACGTACTCTGGGTGATGAGACCGTTGATGAGACGCGATCCATCTATAGCCGTCACAGTAATGGGTGTTTTTAAGGTAATCACTGGTAGGGACCATTGATTTACTAATGATTTGGAAATAAAATTTCCTGCTGCTCCGGAATCAATCAATGCCTGTGACTCAAAGGTTTTGGTAGCACAGGAAATTGTAACATCAAAGGCGCAGACTTTAGATTTCATGGAAGATGGAGAGGACTCCAGGGACCCTAACTTCACCTCTCCAGAACTAGTTAGGGCCTGGCATTTCCCGATCTCTTAGGGCAAGAGCTGAGCATATGAGTGGAATCAGCACAATAGATACAGAGTCTATTCTTTACTCTTCGTTTCCTCTCCTCTGAAGATAATTTGGAACGTCCTATCTCCATGGGAATCACAGAGGGTGAAACTGGACGAAATTGAGGGTTAGAACGAAGAGGTGCTTTAGCAGAAGTTGTTTTCTCAGCCTCTCTTTCACGAAATCTCATATCAACACGATGGCAAAGAGAGATCAGATCTTCAGGTGACGAAGGAAGCTCCTGGGTAGTCAGTGCATCTTTAATTTTATCGGAGAGCCCCTGCCAGAAGGCGGCAACTAGGGCTTCAGTGTTCCACTGAAGTTCAGAGGCTAAGATCCTAAATTGAATGACGTACTGTCCTACTGTATGAGATCCTTGTCGCAGACGGAGGATGCTGGAAGCAGCGGAGGTCACACGACCTGGTTCATCGAACACACTTCGGAATGTAGAAATGAATTTGGCACTATCTTGCAATATTGGGTCGTTTCTCTCCCACAGAGGGGAGGCCCAAGCCAGGGCTTGTCCAGAAAACAAAGAGATAAGATAGGCCACTCTGGAACGATGGGTAGAAAAATTTTGAGGTTGGAGCTCAAAATGGACTGAACATTGGTTAAGGAAACCCCTACAAGTTTTGGGGTCCCCATCGTACTTTGACGGAGTAGGCAGGTGAAGCGTAGAAGCTGTAGACACCTGGGATGGCACTGGGGAAACGGAGGAAAGCACAGGAGCCTCAGTAGTAGCTGTCACAGTCTGTCCAGATGTTCCTTGGGAGGTTAACGATTGATAACACTGAAGTAACAGCTGTTGGTGGGCATCCTGTTGCTCCACACGGCTGACCAGATGCTGCAGCATCTCTTTGGCGGTAGGTTCCGTATCTGGGTCTGTCATGGCCTGATCTTACTGTCACGGGCACTAGGAGTCTTTACCCAGGGATCACCAGGTGGTAGGCTTACCAGAGCAATGTAGATGGTAATAGGGTACTCTGGTAGCTGGGTGATCACGGAACAGAAGATGGTGGATGATGAGATGCTCAGGAAAGTCTATGACTAGCAACACTGGTAATATGGAGGTAGTAGTACACGAGGAACTGTATGGACAAGGACACGTGAAGGTAGTCAGTGGTCTGCGATAGCAAGTTGTACCACTGCTATAGTGAGGAGGGATGTCCAACAGAAACGAGGAGGTGAGAGAGTCAGCGGTCTGCGGATAGCAAGTTGTACCGCTGTCTGAGTGAAGGAATGGAATCCAAGTGGAGGTATCCGGGGAGTCAGTGGTCTGCGATAGCAAGTTGTACCACTGCTGTGTGAGAGGATACTGGAACAGGTGATACTGGAGACAGGGATCAGTGGTCTGCTACTAGCAAGTTGTACCACTGAATATATATATGTGAGGAGGTGCACGGGGAGAGGCTGCAACACAGGATATACACAGGCACCTTATACACAATCCACAGTAACATGCACAATATATATAAATGACTGAACAGCTCTGCAAATATAGAAAGTCTCTTGAAGTAGTCCAGCACAAGTTAACACAGTCAATGATGGCAATAGACTCAGCGGCTAGCAGACTCCAGAGGAGAACCAACACAGTCCAGCAAGATATGCAATATACCAGCACAGTCAATGAGAAGTATGCATACCGTGGTTCAGAAGCAGGCAGTCAGATAGGAGTGCAGCGATACCTGAGCGGCAGGAGGCCGGCTGGATAAGAAGTCCCTGGATAGATGAGGCAGCGGTCTAGTAGGTGCAGCGCCCAGGTAAGTAGACCAACAGGGACACGAATCCACAGGAATCAGTAACACGTGGAACTGGACTCATAGAGGACCCAGGAGAATGGAGATGATCCAGCAGAGGAGTAGTTGATGAGATACGAATCCAATGCTGACAGGAGGGTAGAGACCAGCGGGACACGTGAAGGCGTGGAGAGCGGATCAGCAGTAGATGGACGATAGCGCGGTCAGCAGCAGCAGGACTCTGCGAGTACACGGAGGTAACCAGTAGCAACCAATAGGTGTCAGTAGCGATGAAACACGGGAGAGCAGAGTAGACCAGGAGCTGTTGATCACGGAGAGTAGCGGATGGCAATGAGAGCAGCAGTCTCGAGGAAACACAGGAGAGCTGAGAAGAAACTGCAGTGCACAGGCCAGCGGATAGGAATCAGCTAACTGTCACGATGATGAACACAGGCGAGTTGTAAGCTGGAGGCTGTAGTGCACAGAGGCAGCGGATAGGAATCAGCTAACAGTCACGATGGTGAACACAGGCGAGTTGCAAGCTGGAGGCTGTAGTGCACGGAGGCAGCGGATAGGAATCAGCTAACAGTCACGATGGTGAACACAGGCGAGTTGCAAGCTGGAGGCTGTAGTGCACGGAGGCAGCGGATAGGAATCAGCTCACAGACTTGATGAGGCACAGGTGAGTGGATGTGAAGTAAAGGCTGGAGTGCACGGAGGCAGCGGATAGGAACCAGCAAACGGTCACAATGATATATAAAATGTTGAAGTGGTTTGGAAGACTGTAGTGCACGGAGGCAGCGGATAGGAATCAGCAAACAGTCACGATGATACAGTTGATGGTAGAAGTGGTATGGGAACCACAGTAGTAGAAGTGGTTTGGAAACCACAGCGGTAGAAGTGGTTTGGAAACCACAGGAATCAGCAGCGCTGAATACACGAGGAATACAGGAACACCTTCAGAGACTCATGGGGAATGAGACTCCAAGATCAGGCAACGTGGTGTTGACCACAGGTGCTTAATATAGGGAGGTTGCCTGATCTGCCAATTGAGTTAAAGGGACATACACTGAAGTATAGGAAAGGGCTGCGCATGCGCAGACCCTCAGGATGGAGGACGGCCACGGTTCCTAAATGTCCGGGAAGAGGCACTCACAGTACGGTGAGTGACAGTAAAAACACTGATGATGCTTGGTGATATAGAAGCACCAAAACTGCTGACAGCTAAGTCAAAACTGCCAGAAAAATGACAGATTATTTTAATATCTGCTTCTGATAGGCTAGTTAGCTCAAACATGCTATACACAATTAATGTATGTGTGCACAGGTCCAAATATATCCTGTAATAACTAGCAGCTAAAGTTCTACAGGTAATCCTAACCTGTCAAGTCATATGATTGTACCGAGTCCTCATGCATTTCACGTGTTGATGTCGAACCTCCTATAGTATGAGACGCATTTCGTCACTTCCGGTGACTTTCTCTCTCCCTTGAGAAAGGGAGATGTAGGCATCTTTTTATGGTTATTATGATATTTATGACATTTGATTATGTGTTATAAAATAAATGTGTTTTATCTGTAGTATTTGTGAGAATCTCAGACATTCACACCCATATTAGAGTTTATATTTAACAACGACACACGCTATATTTCCTTGTATCCTTTAATAACGTATAGCACTGGATCAACCCCATTTTAGCTCAAACATGCTGATTGAGTTAGCTTTTCATTCATAACATAAGAGGAGGCACCATTGACTTATGAAATATTTGTGGCAATCATTATTTAACAATTATGGGGACAAAATTAACTTTTACTAACTTATGGGTGCAATTTAATTGTTCCTTATATTAAAAGGGCAATGTTATTTCTCTTTTAGTATGGGGCAATATGAATATATATATAAAACAAAATTGTGCTGTGTCTGACAAGGCATAAAGCTGAGTAAAGGACCAATGATGCATAAAGCAGGAAGGAGCTGGGGGCCACAGCTGAGGGCTTGGATGGCCGCATGTCTCCCGTCACTTCTTTAAGACCTAAACAAAATTACTAGACAAATGGTACCCTCTTCCAGTGATCTCAGGTCTGTTTGATAATATTTGTGAAGCCCCAGATTAATCCACGATTGATTTATGCAGTGCATACAATCTTATCCATATCAAAGAGTGGGATGAGTGGAAGAGATCAGTATACTGTGTATTTGTGTGCGTGGGAGTGTATTTTTATTTATCTTTTAGTAACAGCATAAACTATTCATTAGTACATTCTAAAAACAATCTCTAACACTAGGGACACTGTGGGGATCTGTCCATACATCATCTTACTTAGCTGCAATAATGATAAATGACAAAAAACTTAGTAGTCGTAGCCTACTAGATAACAGAATGTTTTTTCACACTCACCTTTATATGAAAGAACATTTATAATAGCAGTATAAGTTGTGTACATCTGAATGTAAAAAATAACTTTATGGACAAACTGTAATAGCGTAATAACGAAGGGCATCTGTCAAGGTCATAAACTTCATAGCAGTATTAATGCTTCCTCTCTCCTTACAGAAATAATTGTAAAATTCTATATATTAAGTTTATGGCAAGTTAAAAAGTTCATTTTTCAATCTGCTCAACAGCTGACATTGTCTTTTCAGAAAAAAAGATTAAGTAAATATATCCATTCAACCTTATGATTAAAGTCTTCTCATAAACCGTTCGGCACTAACCAGATTCAATTAAATATCCAGTTTCATTAGGCTTTCTGTCATTGGGATATGAAGCTTGCCTTTAAATATAGCATCTGTTGTTCATGCTTGATGATAATGAAAGGGCTTTGTGTCATATGGTTGGTATTGGCTTTTATAACATCGCAAAGAATTGAGCTCATGAAGTCAGGAATATATCACATTGTTATGTATGTATCTGACCATAGGTTTCAAATTGAATTGAAGGGGTCATGAATTAATCCACTTAATGACAAGATTGATAATGAAGTGTATTGATCAGCAAAGCAATATGTAATTCTAGATGACTCAATCCATAATGATTTTAGATTAGAGCTTTTAGACTAGCGTGTAATGTTTTGGCTGGATATTACATGTGGCTTTTAAATAATAATAACTCTATTTATATTTTACATTTTCATTCAGTCTGAAAACACTAAGCAGCAAGTTCTGCTGCTCAGTGTTTTCTACCAAATAATTAATGTTTAGAGGTTTACTTATATTATTTTCAAATCTTTTCATATGTCATATATAACATAATAGTTTATTATGTTATATTACATATTATATTTGACATCTAAAAATTGTTATGCATGCTATCTCATGAATCTTTAACAAATGACAATATATATATTGAACTTGTTTCTTTACATTGTCATCTGTAACGGTTAAGTGAACACTATATAATAACAGCAATGGCGTTGTACTATCCAGCGGATAATTTAACATGAAACATTGTAGAATGATAGTTTAGCATTACTAAGTAATATCATTTCAACACAAGAGGTGATAGGACAAGAGAGTGCTCTCATTATGCTTAGATGGAAATGATAGCCAGAAATAGATACATAGAAATATGTTCAGTTCTCAACCATGGCCTTAACTTTGTAGAGTTTGTATGTTCTCCCTGTGTTTGTGTGGGTTTCCTCCGGGTGTTTCCTCCCACACTCCAAAAACATACTAGTAGGTTAATTGGCTGCTATCAAAATTGACCCTAGTCTCTCTCTCCCTCGCTCTCTGTCTGTCTGTGTGTGTATGTTAGGGAATTTAGACTGTAAGCTCCAATGGGGCAGGGACTGATGTGAATGAGTTCTATCTACAGCGCTGCAGAATCAGTGGTGCTATATAAATAAATGGTGATGATGATGATGATGATGATTATTTGGAAATTAAGCAGTTTTCGCCATAATGATCGATACAATGTACAGAAATACTGTATAAGGGAAAGAGAATTTCACATTTGAAACTTTTTAGAAATAATCTGAAAACCTGTAAGGCCAGGAATGAATTTATATTTTAAAAGTAGAACAATGGACTCATTGAAGTATGTTATACACTATATGGACAAAAGTATTCGGACGCTTTACCATTACACCAACAGTGACTGCAATGACATTGTATTCAAATACATAGGGGGGTATTCAATTGTTCGTCCGGACCGCCAAAAAACTTGCGCTCTAAAACTATTACCGTTAATATGGTAATTACTCGCTGAAATTCAGCGAGTAAATTACCGTATGAACGGTTTTTACGTGCAATATTACCGTATTAACGGTAATAGTTTTTCGGCGGTCCGGACGAACAATTGAATACCCCCTATAGTCTTTAATATAGAGTTAGTCCCCCTTTTGCAACGATAACAGCTTCAACTCATCTTGAAAGACTTTCCACAAGATGTTGGAGTGTTTCTGTGGGAAATTGTGTTTCCCACAGAACACGTTTCCACTGCTCCACAGTCCAGTGTCGGTGTGCTTTACACCACTCCATCTGATGCTTGGCATTGGTCTTGGTGATATGAGGCTTGCATGCAGGTGCTCGGCCATGAAACCCATTCCATTAAGCTCCCGCCACACAGTTTTTGTGCTTACATCAATGCCAGTGGAAGTTTGGAACTCTACATCTATGGAATCAGCAGAGCGTTGGCGACTTTTATGCACCATGCACCTTAGCGGTTGTTGACCCCGCTCTGTGATTTTACGTGCTCTTTCGCTTCATGGCTGAGTTGCTGTTGTTCCTAAATGCTTCTACTTTCTAATAATATCACTTACAGTTGACTGTGTAATATCCAGCAGGGATGAAATTTCACGAACTGTCTTATTGCAAAGGTGGCATCTTATCACAGTACCCCGCTTGCAGTCACTGAGCTCTTCAGAATGACTCAATTTGTATCACAAATGGAAACCGCATGGCTATGTGCTTGATTTTATACACCTCTGGCAATAGTACTGATTGAATTGAGGTGTTTCAATCATTAACAGGTATGGCCAAACACCTTTGGCCGTATGATGTAGGTGTAGGTGTAGGTGATCACAAAGCTTAGAGAACTATGGGAAAAATCCCATAGGAACATGTCTGGAAGGAACTTAAGGTTGTGATTAGTACAATCAGAGAAGGCTTTATGGTTTAGACTTGGGAGTAAAGCAGGGTTTTGAATGAACAAACACAACATTTCCAAATAGAGAGGAAAAACGGAATTGTGTGTCAGGGGCGCACGCAAGGGGGGTTTCTGGTTCTCCAGAAACCCCTCCCCTCCGCAAAGAACAGTGTCCGTACCTAGCGGCACTGTACTATACAGCAGCCAAGGCACTGTCAAAGAAGCGTCCGCGACGGTGCTGTATTGTAGTACGCTTCTTTGACAGTGCCGCGGCTGCTGTTCAGTGCAGTGCTGCCGCATGTGCAGCAGCTCTCTCTATGTTTTTTTCTTAAAAATCCTGCGTGCGCCCCTGTGTGTGTATGTGTATTTGTGTGGGTGGGGCAGATTTTTGGGGTTTAGCCAGAACAGCTCATAGGGTGATATCCTGTGCAATAAGTCCACTTCCACTTCTAGTATAAGGGTTGGCATCTGCAATAACTGCCTAGATTCTAAGCTTGCGAGCAGGGTTCTCTTACCTCTCTGTCTGTATGTATTACCCAGTATTGTTTTCTTAATGTTTGTTCCCAATTGTAAAGCGCTACAGAATTTACTGGCGCTATATATATAAATGTTGATGGTGATGATGGATCAGGTGTGTAGCTAAATAATATTTATGTAGGCAAGGGAGACAAAGATCACCGTTTTTAGAGTTTTCTGGTGGGCCTGTGAATGCTTGTCAGACCATACAAAGTGGGAGATACATGGATGAAAATTTTTGAGGGTGGTGGAAGGGATGCACACTGGCATGGCTTGGAACAGATAAGGCAGTCTAACAAGCAGATTAATTTTCACAGCAGCAACAAAGCCAACCCAGGAAATAAAATGAGAATTTTTGTTGTTCAGGTCATTTTTTAGAGTGATCAAAGGGGAAAAAGTAGCCGCCAATATTTTATCATTATGTTTAGTTAAGTGAATTCCTAAATACTTACTATGCAGAGTTTGCCAATTAAACTTGAAAGAAGATGGTGAATGTTTTTGAATATCAGGGGGGATGTTGAGGGTGGGATCTTTTGTCTGAATTGATCTTAAAATTTGACAAAAGCCCATAATCTTGGATCGTATACATTAGAGAGGAAATTGAAACATGGGTATATGTGAGCTTGATGAGGACATCATCCACGTAAAGCGCAAGTTTTTGGGAGTGAGTATTGGATGGGATACCTGAAATATTCATATTATTATGTATTTTGCCTGCCAATGGCAAAGAGAAGGGGTGAAAAAGAACAGCCCTACCATATGTCATTATTAATCACATGGCGATCAGGGATAAAGCCCACCTGATCGGGATGGACCAGAGAGGGAATAACCCAAGCAAACCTATTTGCTAAAATTTTCGCAAGTAATTTCAGATCCATATTTAAGAGAGAAATGGGTCTATAACTCATACATTGTTATGCTGGTTATAGGATCTAGTGCTAATCTAGATTGGCGCTGGCTGTCCAGAGGTGCGGAGTCTAACGATCTCCCTGGTATTCACCAAGAACAAATGCAAGGCAGGTTGGACTTAGCTGCTGATAGCTCGCAGGTCGCCATCCACTGGTTTTCCTCCAGATGTAGCACTAGTGGAGATTAGGCAAGTAGTAGAAGTAGGTAATGGAAAGGAAATCTCGTAGTCACACCAGACGGATTTGGTATACAATTGGTAGGCACAGTACAGAATACAATACCTGAGCAAGTTTTAATTCCCCGCCCTGAGTTGTGGTACCGCCAATACCCGAAAGTTCGGCTCCGAGAGCAGAGAGAGCGGGCACTGGAGCGTTGAGCGGTAAGTCTGTAGCATACATAGGTTTAGGTCTCTGCCCTCTTTAGGGATTACTACTATATTCACTCTGGTGGTTGACCTGTCAAATTTCTTGCTTGAAGGATGTTTAGCGAGGCGATTGTCATTGAGGCACCAGTATGAGTGTGGAGGAACAATAACACTGAGTGGTCAGACCAGGCCACAGGTGTGATCTCAGAGGAGTGCAGAAGGGATGTGGAGGACTTATCAATGAATACCATGTCTATATGTGAGTCTGCAGTCTTTTCTATTTGTTCCAGTTCAGACAGTGCAGTCTACATTCCGGTTAAATTCTGATTCCAGCATTTCGGTTACATTCCGGTTGCAGCATTCCGGTTCCAGCATTCTGGTTCTGATCCAGTTCCATCATCCAGCATTCTGGCTCCGTTCTGGTTCCGTCATCCAGAATTCTGGTTCCGTTCCGGTTCCGTCATCCAGCATTACGGTTCCAGCAATCCAGTTCCTGCCTTGTCTCCTCTTCAAGTCTATCACCAGCCTATTTTCAGAGACAACGCTGAGTCTGGGTAAAGACAGATCCTCAGGCGTGACAAGTAAATGTTATGAGAAGCAGAGAAGTGTGTAAAGGCCCTGGAAGATAATTATAAACACGCCATGAATCACAGAAGTTATGTAGTTTGAGCAGAAACAAGTCAGCCATGGGTGTCAGGCCACTTTGGCACTTGTGGTTCTCCAAGTGCCAACATGACCTGGCTGCCATGGGTATGTAACGCTTGCAGGGGAACAGGACAGACGCACACAGATATCTCACATTCTGTCCGCTTCGGATTCACTCCAGCCGCTCTCCGCCTCTGCACCTGCTCTTTCCCTTTCTGGCAGACCAGCAACGGTAACTGTGTGAGATCACTCCCCACCTGTATGGGGGAGAAACAGAAATTACAACCCGTACTTACCAGAAAGGGACTGTCCGAGGTGACAGAAAGGAGAAGAGACCTTCACTCAACTCCGTCTGCCAACACCTCGTTTTGCTCTTGACAAGGGAGCGGGACTACGAGTATTTGGTACCAGGAACAGTCCCGCCCCAAATTCTCCACTCACCACTCGGTGAGGACCTAGCCGGAAGAAAGACTCAAGAGCAATACTCACCCGTGGCACTCCAACTTCCGGTCCCTGCTCTCTTGCTCCTCTCCATCACCTGTGGAAAACAGAACACAACACATCCTCCCTCTACTCTATAGGTAAGGCTAAATGTACCACCCACACAACTGGTACTAGCTAACAACAGGCACCCTGACCCTAAAACAAACAACTAATGGTCGGGTACGCAACGTAGCTAGGTACTGGGTGTTGTGCACTCCCTAGACCTCCTCCCTCTACCGGTAGGGAACACCAGCCGATGTTCACCTTCTACTCCGGGGCTGACCCTGTCCCTCGCCCAGGTCGTACTGAGAAGACTATCTTCTCACTATGGGGTCACTCACAATATCCCAAGGACCAGTTTCCACCTGCAGGACTGGGGCTCACTGGAGCAACATGCCACCAGGGTAGCGGCTTCAGCTCGGAACCGTCAGTGGCCACTGCCGGAACTCGAGACGGTTGCGTTAACCCTAGTGGAACACCGCCCCAATCTGGAACCACCAGGGGACCTGCCGGAACTCACACTGGGACACCCAATTGGAACCACGTGACGCATTCTCCTACATGCAACAGCATGTAGGAGAATGCAGAAGCTGCAAGAAGAATAGCATTTGAAGTAGAATGTACTTTAGTCCAGCACAGTGGAGAATACTTTACGTGTTTTGCAAGGTGCTGAAACCACTCTAAGTATTCACCTGTGAAGAGAGTGTAGCTAGAGAAATTGAAGGAGGAAATGAAACAAAACAATTCCGCTAAGAAATGCAATGAGGTCCTGGTCAGCAAGCTGACAGCGCAAGTGGTATAACATCTCCTCTTTCAGTTTCTCTGCCAACTGCTGCTAGGAAAAAACTTAGCTTTCCCAAAAAACCCAGTGGGGATGCAGATGAGTCCGCACAACATTTTGACATTTGCTCTGGTGTAAAAATATTGCCCAAAAATCATGAGAGCTCGACCGTAATATGAACTACAAATTCCACTAAGAAAGCCATTAATGGCAATTACATCAAAGTATACAGACTTCTGTGATGGTGGATTCCAGCGGGGATGAATTAATGTTGTGTGAGGATGATGTACACACTGATGAGGGTGAGGATGATGACAGTGCAGATTGCAGGTGCTGGGATCTAGCTGAGAGAAGGGAGCTAGCTGATGGTGGTATGCTTGTTAATATTTTGGGTAGAATGGCATCTTGGCAATTTTATGTTTTTCTACAGTAAACTTTCACCTTTATTAGAGAGGTTTCTTTTTCTTTAAAAAGGTAAAAGCTTTTTTTACATTTTTGTTTCCCTGACTTAAAACCACTATGCACTTGAACATAGACTTTAGCACATGACGTAGAGGGATTAGTATCATCATGACGTTCACTGGAGAGTGTCAAGAACAATGTGATCGAAGACTGGAGAGTGACAAGAACACTGCTATCCCTGTTTTTGTGTGACCAACGGCACTGAGACTGGAGAGTGACAAAAACACTGCCACCCCTCCTGTTTCTGTATGAGCAATTGCACAGAGCAATGTAACTGGAGAGTGACAAGGAAACTTCCATCCCTGCTGTTTCTGTATGAGCTATGGAACAGTAGAATGTGACTGTAGAACACTACCAACCCTATTATTTCTTTTTCAGCACTGAACCCTGCCACCTCTCCTGTTTCTGGTTGAGTTGTGGCACAGTAGAATGTGACTGGAGCCTTTTAAGAACCCTGCCAGCCCTATTATTTGAATTACTGTTTCAGCACTAAACACTGCCACCTCTCCTGTTTGTGGGTGAGCTATGGCACAATAAAATGTGACTGGAGACTTTTAAGAACACTGCCAATAATATCTCTTTCAGCACTGAAAACTGCTACCCTTCATCTTTCTGTTCTAGCTATGATGCTGCTAAACAGCACTGGAGACTTCCAACAACCCTACTACCCCTTTTGTGCCTCTCTGTGAAATGGCGCCGGATCTCCATGGAGGGAGTTACTTATAGAATCCAAAACTCGCGAGTTCCAATGACACAACAATGACGATTTGCTTCATTTTCAGTTCCAAGGCGCGCAACAGTACCGAGCCGGCTCACTTCGGTACTCGAATCGGCTATGTTCAGGTGGGCTTGGTTTTCTGAAAACCGAGCCCGAGCATTTCTAATTAGTAAGACTTGGATTTGAATGGGCAAAATGTGTTTCCTGAGGCAAAACTGAGTATGCTTTTAGGCTTTGAAAATGTTGCAATGACATGCACTTCTGAGGAATATTAAGACCGTTCACATTCAGGAACAAAAGCTTAAGAGTCATTGAGAGAAGGGAAAGTGGGCACTATGTACCAGGCACAAGAGAACTTGAACAAGGAAGATGTGTAGAAGAAGAAGGGAAGGTGGGATGAGTCAGTGTGCAAAGGGGGAGCATGGGGAAGAGTAGGGACTGACAAGCAGATCTCAGGTCCCCAAAATACAAAAAGACACATGTGTCGGCAATTGGTGGGAAGCGTAACTGGCTGCGAACCGACAAGCAAAAGGTTGCTTGAAAGGGAGGTGAACTGAACTCCAAACACTCAAAACAGTAAAAAGCCACAGGCAGGGCATGCAGGAGGTCAGTCCACGGCTGGGAGAGAGAGATATGCTGAAAAGAAGCAGCAGCAGGTTAGGCCATGAGGTAACTATCTGAACACAGCAGAGCTCCTAGAACAATAGTAAAAATTATAATATTTAACATTTTAAGAAAATAAATCTGAATATAATAAGCAGGGAACACACTTATCGAGTGCATACAAAATATGAAAATAGGAAAAACATGCCTAATTAACACTTATAGGGGGGAATTTAATTGGCATGTTACTGACAAAAGTAACGTGGCCTGTGCACTATTACTATGGTAATAGTGTGCATTATTACTGTTAGTAGGGTAATTTTTAACGCTGATTTTAATACGTAATACAATACCATATTAATGGTAATAGAGCGCAGGTCGAACTTTTGGCAGTAACGCAGCCAACTGAATTTCCCCATGGAGACAAATCTTACAGATATATTTGCAGAGATACCGTATGTAAAAAAAAAAATCAGAATTAACAAACAGGAAGAGATGAGGACAATGAAGGAATCTGAGGATTCCAGTGTAGTGATCTGGAAAAATGGGATTACTGAAGAAATGCCTTGCAAAATCTGCAAGAAAATAACTAAAAAACAAGTATGGGGTCTTAATTCTGTGGACTGTACCATCCTGGGTAATTTGGAGGTGGAACGGATAACTCCAACGATAGCGGATGCAATGGTTCCTAAGGGACTTCGTGATCTTGATCAAGTTCCGCCTTTTACTCAAGCTAGGGGGTAAATGTATGAAGCTCCGGGTTCTTCAACACCCGCGAGTTCGGCGTCTTCAGTGCTTAAATTTAAAGCGGCGCTGCCTTGTAAAGGGAAGTTTTAAATTTAAGCGCTGAAGACACCGAACTCGCGGGTGTTGAAGAACCCGGAGCTTCATACATTTACCCCTAGGTTTTGATAGATCTGTAGATTGTGCCCAGAATAGGGAATGACTGGGGCATTGCGAGTTGACAAAATAAACAGTTTCTTGATTCAGTAATAATTAAACCGCAATACAACATCTGTCGGGTGTTGGTCAGCAAGCAGTTTTGAATGCACTGCCCAGGGTGCACGGTCTACTTGAAAACCAGAAATTGGTGAGTACATAATGCATTGTCGTAAAATACCATCCAGGTATTCAGGGAGGGTGTCACGGGCACTAGGAGTTTTACCCAGAATTCACCAGGTGTAGCTACACTTACCAGAGGTACGGACCTCTGGATAGTGTGGTGAATCAGTGGAACCATACAATTGAATAGAGGAAAGCAATGTCAATAGTATAAATGCTGAGTCTTGGCACCGTGGAACTGTGATGGTACAGCAGTTTATTAAACAGGATAAAATAAGGAAAGAGTCCAAGTGCCTTAGCACAGGTAGCATATAGCAGGCCAGTACTTGATAACTGGATAACGTTAGGCAAAGACCAATCAACAATATAGTAGAAGAGTCAGCGACTTGCAGCTACAATACAATGGCACTTGTAGACTTTAGTCCAGCTAATAGGTACCATACAGAGTAGTAGCTATATCACAAGGAAACATGAATGGTCTACTGCTGGTAAGTTTCACCACGGATATGTAGAGAAGACTTGTCCAGCGCAGGTGTGTAACGGAATAGTGTGGGTGGTCTGCAATTGGCAAGTTGTACCACTGATGTGACGGGAAGACTTGTCCAGGTGCAGGCGTGGAATGGAGTAACGTGGGTGGTCTGCAATAGGCAAGTTGTACCACTGATGTGAAGGGAAGACTTGTCCAGGTGCAGGCGTGGAACGGAGTAACGTGAGTGGTCTGCAATAGGCAAGTTGTACCACTGATGTGAAGGGAAGACTTGTCCAGGTGCAGGCATGTAACGGAGCAACGTGAGTGGTCTGCAATAGGCAAGTTGTACCACTGATGTATAGAGGAGACTTGTCCAGGAGCAGGCAGGTAACGGAGGTAGCGAGAGTAGTCTGCAGCGGGTAAGTTCTACTACCAATGTGAAGAGGAGACTTGTCCAAAAGCAGGCAGGTAACGGAGGTAGCGAGAGTAGTCTGCAGCGGGTAAGTTCTACTACCGATGTGGAGAGGAGACTTGTCCAGAAGCAGACAGGTAACGGAGGTAGCGAGAGTAGTCTGCAGCGGGTAAGTTCTACTACCGATGTGGAGAGGAGACTTGTCCAGAGCAAACGGATAACACGAGCAGAAACAGAAAACACCTCAGAGTCTCAAGGAATGAGAACCAAGAACAGGCAAAGGTAATAGGGCAACAGGTGCCTTAAGTACTGAAAGGTGATTAATTAACCAATGAGACTAGAGGCGAGGTATTAACAGTTCAGGGTTTCTGCACATGCGCAATCTTAGTCAAGATGGCGGACGGCCGCGGCTCAGGAGAGGCGCCAGCAGGAGCAAGAGAGACCCATGTCCCAAACTAGAGGCACTAACAGTCCGGTGAGTGACAGAGGGATTCAGCGTCAGCAGACTCTGGGATGTTCTTGAAACTGACATTATTTCATCGTGAGAGGTTTTCAATATACTCTAAATGATCTTGCATGTCTGCCATAGTCTGATGGATCTCCAACAACTTATGTTTGATCGTTTCTTGATAACTGAAGATATCATCTACCTTGTGCTTAAGCAAGTCTGTAGGAGCACCCACTGCTGCTACATCTGATTTGAGATCTTGACTGATTGCTTTCATCTGAGTTTGTATTGTGGTCTAAATACATTTCATCAGTTCACAGATAACCCTTGAGTGTTGGGATTCTAGGTCCGATTCAGGAGAGAGGGAGGCGTCCATATTGGTTTCTCCTTTCTTGCAAACATGGCAATTTGCACAGGTTTTATTTTGGTCTATGTGACATGGTGAGAGTGGAGAAAAGTTCAGTAGAATAAACATGTCGGTGAGGTTCAGTCGCTAAAATCCAGAGTGCTAGCCCCTGGTTCCAAAACCTATTTAGGATAGGACCTCTATAGGAAGTCTGTGAGGAAAACAACTGATATGGTCTCGTTTATTGGTGCTCAGGAACCTATGTATGTAGAGGTACAATCCAACCCTCAGTTGAGATCGGACTGATCTGATGAGTGAGGGTTGACTAGCTCAAGGATAAGAGTAACAAGTTAATGAGGGATCTGCAGACATGTGGTATAAAGCAGTGTGTTTGGTGATCCAGCACTGCAAATGAGCACAAGTTGGAGCTATAATTCTGCAGGATGCCATTAAATTGAGATGAATAGGCAACCAAGTGGAGATGTCAGGCTAAACAGGGGAGCCTCTTCAGTGTGTTCCATCCCAGCTTAGCAGCCGGAATGCTTCTGCAGGCAGTTCTTGCGTTCATATGATTCTAGTAGCAAATAGGCTTTACGGGGGCTCGTTCCTTATGGAGCATTGTGATCGGCCACCAGTACTATCAATGGCAGGCTTTTGCTGCTTGTCTTAGCATGTTATATTGCTTATATTTCCCTTGCCTTACATGTTTCCTAATGCTTTTGCCTGTTGTTGGATTTCCCTGTCTGCTGCCTCAACCACCTGTGATATGAGGCTATTCCACTTACCCACTACCCCCCTCCGTGAAGTAGTTTTCCCTCAAATGTCCTCTGAACCTACTTCCCTCCAGTTTCAGTGCATGTCCTCATATTCTAATACAATACAATCACTAAATTTATTCAGCCCGTGTACTGGCAGATTTTTGCTAAAAGAACATTTGAATGCTAGCTAGGTCAATATTGGTTCAGTCTCTGTGATAAGAATAGTAACTTCCTACATACATCCAACCACCCACTCTAGCAGTCAGTACGGGGAATGAGAATGCTCACAGCCTTCGACAGAGACAATAGGCGAGGCCTCCGGTCTTCCTGTAGTCCATTTCCTTTCCCTCTCTATTACAGATGTCCAGTTCACTCGACTTTCTATTGGCAAACATGCAGTAGCTAACATCCTCTCTGTCATAATGGAGATCTAACTTTTCTCCTGCCAGAGAAGAGGCAAATGTAGCTCTGCAGATTCATTTATGCTTTACCATTATAGAAGTTCTTGCTTCACAGTTTTCCCAGCAGCTACTCGCAGCATCAAATCAACCGGCGTTGGTATGCCTGCCTGTAAATCCTCACTTCAATAGGCACAGAGAAGAGGGTGTTACATAAACAAAAACAGCTTTATAAATCCATCTTGCTCTAATTAATACTTAGTGGATTTTTCTAATGGCTTATAGACTGCAAGTCTTGGACTGATTAATTCCCAAGAATTAAATAATAATATTTATAGATCAATTGTCAAAAATGCTTCTATTTATATAGTTATAAACAATATAGATAGTGACTGGCTAAAAATCGAAAAGTATATAGTGCATCTGAATATGAGTAGGTGGTACCTGCATAAAAGACTTCTACCATTGGGTACTTAGGCTAGGATCAGCAACAATTAGCAGCAGCAGGACTCAGTAATACACTGAAGTATTTCCAGCAATGATATGTCACTCTTGCATCCTTAAGTAGCAGTTTCACAGCAGTCTGCATCATAGTGCGTCTGGACGCACACATTTATAACTTCATACAGACGCAAGGAGGCTTGTGTTCATCCAGGGACTTATATTCTTGTGCACACTCACATGCTTATTCTTATGATCATGGGATTGCAGTAGAGTAATATGCTGATCTCAGCAGCATTATCCTTTTGAACATCCCGATTCTGGTATTCCTCCCCCTTGTGTTTCAGATGACTGGATTTAAAAGACTGCTCAGTATGCACTGGTGTGCTGATTTGTCCACCTGCTACTTTCCTTCCTTTTCTGCTAGTGAAATTGACCTTTCACTTATTATCCTGACTGAATCAATAATGTATACCTGCCCCGGGCTGTCCTTAGATTACATCTTGCCCTTGCTCACTTGGTCAGTCCTGTGTTTGTTGTTGCTGTTGTTGTGTCTGCTCTTACCTAGTTTGTTGTACTGCAAAGTCTACCACCTTCTTGTAGGGGCCCCTGGTGAAGACCATACACTCATTTAGACTCCAACCAATAGGTGAAGGGCTAGAAGCAATTGGGTTTGCTACTAGTGCTTGTGAAATGCCAAAAATGTGTGCATGAGAGAGGTGTAGGACTCTTCTACTGATGTACTGTATCTCTTAAGCTGAAATAAACACGTTAGAGCAAATATATATCTCACTACTGAACTGTCAACATCTTTCAGTGATCAGAGATGTACATTTCAGATTATGAAAAATAAAAGGTCAAGAGGAATGGGATCTAATGAATCATATACAGAGAGAAAAAATGAAAGAACATTTCACTGTGGAATAACATACCAATTAAATTTAACATTTATTTGCTGTTTTTTGTTTTTAATCAAAATACTGTTTCAGGTTTCACCCCAGAGGTTTTTGGTATATAGAATTTCTCTATTTATGGCCTCCAGGGAATATTGCTTTAGGAAAATGCATTTTGTCTGACCTGCTATAAGACTTTACAAGGAAGAAGAAACAATGGGTTAAAAATTGCTGAATAATTTAATGAGACAAATCATTTGCTGAAGCGTTGAATAAAACATATGATATTCTCATTTCATCTGTGTCACTTACCAACACAAGCCGACTTTCGTGACCAGCAACTATAGGATTTAAATGCAACTTGACTTATAATTTCCGAGCTGTATTCACCCAAGTTGATAATTTTTTAGAAGGAAACCATTAAACAAGACAGAAAAAAATAATAATATTCAAATGTTCAAATTTTCTAAGCAGTAAAGATTCTATTATTTAATGAGGTACTTCTACATTGTTTGGGTAGTGCCAAAATGACCTCAAAACATCACATTAAAAATAAATAAGCACAGTAGCAACATCCATTATAAAAATAGAATCAAGCAAATATTTCACCAACAGAGACAAATGCAGTGTTGCTGGGATTGCATTTAATTTAGATTCCATGCACATGTGGTATCATGGAAAATCCCACACCCAGACCCACTATTCCTCAAGCAATTAGTGCTATCTAACCCTGGGCTCATAATCCAATGAGAACCATGGTCTTTACTAGGGACCCCCACAAAAGTGTAATGGACTTCACTGAATGGATCCTGCCAATAGAAGAAATGCGGATATAGGTCAAGTTCTGGGCAAGTAGATAAGGTTCAAAATCTGAAACTAATTCATGAGCAGCCAGCGCATATAAAAAATTACAAGGATCAATAGGAATCAAACATAGTCATGTAAGCCGAGTCAGTAAATAGTAATTCAGTAGCAGGTATAGGAGCGCAAGCAAATAAAGTACAGAACCCGTCTCCCAGTCACTGATGAACTTAAATAGACCCAATACAGTCATATGCATGCACCTCAATGGGCTCACGCACAATAAAATGTGCAAACTCAAATGGGAGCCTGTGTATGCTGGGTGAGCTTGAGCAGGTCATCCCAGGTGTGTGGACAGGTAAGATGGTTTTTGGAATGAAACTTCTGGATTAGAAGAGAGGGCATGAGCATCTGGTGCTTTTACTTTGGCATGTTCTTCTGAGCTACAACCCATCCTATGCAGTAGATAGAATAGTTGATCATAGGAAGTCCATGATGTCACTGATGTCTCTGAAATTCTTGTAATTCATTTACAGTTAATTATTGGGGAGGGTCACTACATACAGAAAAACAATTAATAACCAGAGGGTTTGGTATGGAAATATGTAAGACATTTTATATCTGAAAAATGGAGGCAGTATAAGATAGAAAGCAAAATAATTAATTTAAATTAATTGTTTAGAATATTTTCGAAAAGCTACATTTAACCTGATGTTTCCAGACTTGATCTCCAGGTTTTAGTTGGAAAGTAGCTCTTCAATGCCTACAGGCCATTTTTTAATGACAAGAGGTACCTTTGCCTATGGCTTCTTAGACTTCAATATTTGATATACTGGTTGTTGAGGAATACTTATCAGGGATGGCAGACAAAGGAGAAAAAGGATCTAGAAGTTTATGTTATGCATCATAGACAATGAAGAGGTGGGCTACGGCTCGCCTATGATGGTCACACCGACACAGAGGACACCTACAATAAAAGAACGATTTAAGAAAAAAACGACAGGTACTTACCTGAAAAACAACTGTGCAGATCTCCGATGGCAGCAGAAGGATGACAGCACCTCCTTCCGACTGTCCGTGTCTCCGGCAGCACTGTGTAATGTCAGTGCGCTCTTCATGCCTTTAAATTTAAACCGGCAATGTCAAGAACCGCAGGGGCACTGCATTGGCGCTCCATTACCTTACTTTAAATTAATAAGCCCCGCTATAACCCCAGCATTAAACTAAATATTTACCACTATCAAATAAATAGCCCCCTTACCTATAAATTAATAGTTCCCATCCACCATAAAATGATTAGCCCCCACTTTCACTACCAGGAACCGACAGGATCATTTTATAACTCTTTTCAATAATAAGCACTTTTTTAGGAAAGTCTGTATCGCTAAGAAATAAGCATTTTGTGTAAGGCCATAAGGCATGGTACCTTTGTTTGAATGCTCCTTGCAGGGTGTCATGTGCAAGCTAATTTTTAGGCATAAATCTGCAAATATATGTTTGTGAATTACTTCCTAGAAATAGTGGGACATGGTTCTCTTAGAAGCTGTTAGATCAAGGGATTTTGTGTATGTTAAACCACCCAGGGGGGCTGGTAGATAAGGGTAGCACCTTATATCATTTATGGCAGGACGCAAATGGGAAAGCCTTTGAAGAAATCTCTTGCAAGACAATGAAATCTCACACATGTTTGGGAGGCCCCAGACCTGCCGACTGCAGAGACTGGGTTGTATGTAAATGACAGATTCAAGCTGAATAAGGTCACAGGAAGGGGGGGGGGGGGCTGTGGGCTCTGTAGCTGGGTTTTAAAACTGTACTGAAAATGTAACTCCTGGTTCTTCTTCTGAGGGAGTAATTGAAGAGGTTCCATTTTTTCCTGCTCCTCCTGGCACCACAAACTTGATTCTAAGTGAGGTATCAATTCTGTGTTTTATCCTTTTTATTTTATAAGAAACAATTGCACTATATTTGTATGTCATTTTATTATCTTTTTATCTTAAGCATTGTGGATGTGTCTTCCATATTAAATTACACTTAATAAGTTCTAGTCTCTGTGTTCTTATGAATTCACGCGACAGTTTGGTCCAGACGCTACCTAATTGAAACTGTGCAAACCTTGTGGTTTACGTGAACTCTGATTAAAGTAATTTGTGTTGGATTAATGCTAGGGAGAACCGAAGGCTTCCTAAATAAGAGTGTCAGCTCTTATCCGAAAAAACCTTGGTGGTGGTAATTAGTATCGCAAAGCTAGTGTGTGGCATAGATAGGGAAGTATTTAATCATTTTAGACATACCAAGTGGTTGTTGTGTGGTTAACCCTGTGTCACATAAGCGTCACGCAGACTCAGGTGAGTGCTGTTCGTGACACAGGGCATAAGGCATGCTATTCTAGGATTTTAGCTTATTTGCTAAGAGAGCGTGGATTATTAACATTTATTGTATTATGTATTCTATTATTAAAATAATACCACTACCGGCACTACATTAAAAACCCCTTACTACTCTCCCAACACACTTGCATTGAAAGGCCCATTCCCACAACACTTTCTTTCTGACTTGTAGCGTTGTAGCTTGTTGTGGCAATGGAGAACAGGATTATTATTATTATTATCATTTATTTGTTAGGCACCACAAGGTATCCGCAGCGCCGCACACAGTACTAACAGTAGACTATACAGGGTGAAACCATACAGAACAATGAACAAAAAGTACCAATACTTCAGAAACTCCGGCTAGTCATATGCAGTAAAGACGGAGCGGAAGAACAGGTATGGAGACAGGAGGGGAGGGGGCCCTGCTCATACGAGCTTACATCCTAAGGGAGGGTAAACAGACCAGGCACAAGAGGAGCCAGTTGAGGCAAGAGGAGAGAAGGGAGGACAAGCAAAGGGAGGAGATGGGGGTTAAGTAGATGGTTGGTAGGCTTTGAGGAAGAGGTGAGTTTTGAGTGCACGTTTGAAGGAGCACAGAGTAGGAGAGAGACGGATGGAACGAGGGAGGTCATTCCAGAGAAGGGGGGCTGCACGGGAAAAGTCTTGGATCTGTACAATCAGAGGTTGTCTGCTCTAAGGTGGCTGGTCCTGGAGGGAGGCTACAGTCACCAAGAAGTATACTGATCCCCAGCCTGGGTCCTGAAGCACCACATTTCCAGGTGGGATTCTGAGCAACTAGAAACCCCCTTAAACTGCGCTCCTGATTTTATACTGTTTAGCTTTAAATTAATTTAGGGTCACAGCTACGCAGTTGTGCTTTATTTTTGTGTGTTCTTTTTAGATTTTGCTTTACAGACTTTACAGGTGCTAGGGTATTGTTTGAATACATTGAAATCATTTATTTGATTATTTTACCTTTGTGACCTTAAACCTCTTCTCTTTACTAAGTTAAAGACTATGATCATTTGCCTCAGGCCGTTACTAATTCAACTAAGTTACATTGTTGCTGACTCAAACTTTTGCTTAATTAGGTCAGACGGAACTGCAGGTTACTGTGGAGTTTTCCATTCTTAGCTTGTTTATGCCGTACAAACCAGTGAAGCATATAGAGAGTAAAACTTTGTTGTGCTGTAACTTCTTGGTTCAGTTATAGCGTGGGGGATTAAGTTGATGTTCTGGCTGTTGTAATGCTTAGTGTGATATCACTACATACTGAAAACGATTCAGTGCTTTATGGACTGCATCCAGCATCTACTTCAAAGAGCTTAGGTAAACTATTGCTATGGTTACCAACATGTTTAAATATTTTCCTAGCACACTTTTGCTGCTGAGCTGATTAATCAGCGCAGGTTATGCACAATTTTCTCTATGTGGACTTTGGAGTACTACAATCCCATGTTACATTTACTGAATTTAACAATAGTGCAATTATTTGCATTTAAAATGCTCCTTTTCAACATATATCTATATCTATTGTAACAAAGGCATTTATCTGACAAGATGCAGAGAAAACATACAAGCAGAATAAAACATTGGCGCAGTTATGCACCTAGATTGAGGTTAAACCAGGTAAAGACATATGTATAGTTTAAAGTTTGGTTAACTGACATGATTGGAAAGCTCCTTCCTCTCAGCAAACAGACAAGGTGTGTCTGTTAGTGCAAACAGAGCCAGTAATAGGCGTTTCCTCTTAAAGAGAAGGTGGGTGTGTCACCTGTCCATCAAGCTAAGGCTGGGGGGAGGAGTATCAGGTATAAAAGCTTGTTTGTATCATTTGTTCAGGGAGACCAACGCTGCGGAAGCTGGCTGGTCTTGAGAGAGATTGTTTATGTCTAGCTAGCGTTTAGGGTCTCCATATCTGCTGGGAAATTCATATGGTGTCAAATACATTTTAAACCATCCTGACAATAAAGCTGCATATAAAGAAGAAGTTGTTTGCGTGTGCTTCAGCAGTAGCGGGCTCTTGCCACAGTATCTATCTATCTATCTATCTATATATATATATATATATCTTAGGTTTATGGTTGAGTGAAGTGTGAATAAAGGCTTTGGTTAATGTTAGGTAGGTCTATGGTTATAGCTTTGATTAGGTTCAAATTTAGAACTTGGATAACTGTTAGGGCTGAGGAAAGTTTGTGTTTAGGTATATCTCTGTAAGATCAGATGCAGCAAGGTGACGTTTTAAATGTTTAATAACGTGTTAGACTTGATGATATAATACAGGAGCCAATAGAACTCAAAACAAAGTCCAAACAATAGTACATACAAATAATCCACAGCAGAGGAACTATACCGAGGACAGATAAAGGAGTCCAAGAGACAAGCAACTAGAGCAAGAAATAACCAGGACCAAGGGGGAACTAGGCCAAAGCACACTCCAGACAAACTTAACACACTGATTTGGCAGGGAGATCATATAGAGTCCTTGATGGCAGGAGTGTTGAAGAAGCTTTAACTTCAAACACATTGCAATGCATACCTGTCACATTAATAGTGCTGAAGAGACCACTGACTGATATTAACGCAACTGGATTGAGAGGAGCGGAGTCGAACACACCCCCGCTATTCACCAGGTGAGGTGTGCAGGTCGCAGTACTCCCAACTAGTCACAAGTGCAGTGGAGCGTGCACAGGAGAACAGATTGCGGATGCAAACAGCTGAGACGAGGTACAAAAGGGAATAGCGGGGAGAATGGTCAGAGGAAGCCGAGGTCAGGAACTTGCTGAACGAGAAGTTCCGAATCATAATGCTAAGGGATAGTCAGGAAACAAGCCAAAAGTCAGCAATAGAAATAGTAACAGGAACAGGACACTGGAACAGGACTCTGGAGACTGGAGAACCAATACTCTGGCACCAGATTGTAGGGAAGAGGTGCCTAATATGCCCTACAGTGTTCCCTGATATGTGGTGGAAGATTTTGGCGGTCAGATGCACCTGACCGCTGATATATCGGAAGAGAGAGGTGTCTTGGCTTACCGCGCATGCGCACGCAGCGATTGCCATAAGTGCGTCCTGTTGCTAGACAACTGAACGCGACTCAGCAGAAGGACAGGCGTCCGTCCCCGGCACATATGTACAGTGCGGTGATGGCGCCTGACAATACCAAGGTAAATGCTTGGAAATGAGGGAAACACAAAAGCCTTACAATGTCATTACAGTTTTTTTTTAGTATTTTTTTGGTTCAAGCAACTTATTGAATATGGGAAACTATCTTCTCCTAACTTAGAGGCCTTTAGTCTCCTTAGGATACAGGATTCATGTGGCCTAACTTATCTAGGCTCCTGTCATGGATCCTGAGTTTGGAGTAGACCTCGAAGCCCGGCTCTAGATAGACTTACCCCCAGAGAGGTGTGCAGTCTAACGGTAGAGAGGTATTCACCAGGGATCCCCGCAAAGGAAAATGGACTTAGCTGCTCTCTAGCCGCAGGTCGCGGTCCTCTAAAGGGGATTAGAGCAGGGTGAAATAAAACCATGGAGTGGAGCAGGACTGCTGGACAATAAATGCAGAGGTTCAGATGATCGGCAGTGAACCGAAGCGTTGAGGTCTTTAGAAAGCAAATAGCTTAGAACGAGACTGATTATGAAGCACAAGGTTCCTGCAACAATACCACAAGTTTTGATCATGGAACAGGCAAGACAGGATACTGATGTGCAGACGGGAGCCAGATAGAACAGTGTCCTAACAGGTAAGGAGACCTGAAGATCTGGCAACATAGTAGACAAGCAGGTGCTTTAAATAGACAGAGCTGACAGGCAATTAGACAATCAATAGAATGCAGGAAGTTTTGAAAAGACCCGGGAGTATATTTACTAAACTGCGGGTTTGAAAAAGTTGAGATGTTGCCTATAGCAACCAATCAGATTCTAGCTTTCATTTATTTAGTGCATTCCACAAATGACAGCTAGAATCTGATTGGTTGCTATAGGCAACATCTCCACTTTTTCAAACCCGCCGTTTAGTAAATCTAGCCCCAGGTGTGCGCATGCTCACTTCAGACCAGAAAGTGAATGCAGGGAGTGAGAGCCAAGGGAAACAGTTAAGAACAGTGACCAAAATGCAGGTTAGCTGGTGCAATGTGTGACAGCTCCATTATTGTGGAGTATAATGGTGTCTCCTTTGTCCCGGTGAGTCCAAGCTAAATGTCACTTTTGACTATTTAATTACCCTGGACATGAGACAATTTCTGCTAATATTTCAGTGGTCTATTAGAAACACTCTAACGTGAAAAAAAATCTGGAGAGCACATCTATGACTCATCATCACATAACAATACTGAGCAGGTGATTGGTTCATTTAATTATTCAAATTAAGCCAATTTACTATATTTAAATGTTTCACAAACAAGCAAAGTACCCCTCCTCCTCACCAGAGAAGTTGTGCCTTTATGTGCTAAAGTCTGACTCTAAATAAAATGAGGTTGAGGTCTTGGGGACTTGTTCACTACAATCTTCTTATCTTCCTATTACCAACCTATGTTTATACTTACAGACAACACTGAGAATAAGATAATTGAATTCTTGCGATTTCAGAGTAAGACTATGTTTTTATCATGCCTTTATGCTCACAAATAGAGTAATTGAAAAGAAAAACTCTATCTGACTGCTCAAGAAAGCACATCCAAGCAGTATGTTTTTTTTTTAAGCTGAATAGCTTCTTTAGTGTACAGCATTTGTGCATCTATAAAGAAATAGATGGTGTGTGTTGGCTTGAGTCTGGGCCTTTTGTGCATTTGATTTGCAGAATAAGAAGATAAAGTCATGCAAGATACAAACACTTAATATATATTCCAACATGACGGCTGGCTATATTGAAATATATTGTGTGACGAAACTGGTTGCAATCTCTTCAAATATTTAATAATTGATTAAACAGACTATTAATTGTAAATAAATGTGCATTACAAAGTTGTATTTATTTTTAGGAACTATTACTCATAACTACATCACTGTGCTGTATTACATTCAATATCTCCCCTATCAGTTCAATACAATCTTAACATTTGCCAGGTTTCTGATAAACAGACTAATCTGAATAGCTACATTTTGTCAATTAAAGGAGCCTGCTGGGTCTACAACTTCCCCGTCAAGGAAAGGTGGATATGTTGGGGGATGTTAGGGGGGCGGAGGGTGCTGATAGCTGCTTCCAGTCCTCGGACATATGGCTGGCGGGTAACGTAATGTGTCTGGTGGGAAAAGTGATGTGGCTGGGTTTTGGTGTGATGTAGAGTAATGTGGCTGGAGGCTATTGTGATGTGGCTGGGGGTTTTTGTGATGTTCCTGCGGGGGTGGCATGATGTGGCTGGGGTTGGCGTGATGTGGCGAGTGGTGGCATAATGTGGCTTGGGGGTGGCATGATGTGGCTGGGGTTGGCGTGATGTGGCGAGTGGTGGCATAATGTGGCTGGGGGTGGCATGATGTGGCTGGGGAGGGTGTGATAAATGTAATGTTTTATTATAATGTATGTTTTATATGCTGCAGGATCTGTATTTTGTACTGTGTTCACCTATATTTAATTTTTACCTATACTCTTTCCAAATATTTCCTAACATTCCAGGATCTATCCATTACTGGGTTGTGAAAGCTACAATAACAGGTAGGTGAGAGCAACATCATTTTAACACATAATATGTCATGTTTAAAGAGGTGCAACTATGCCCCAATTTTGAACATGCCCCCAACAATGGCTCATCTATGGAGGGGAGGGGGAGGAAAAGTTGCTGTACCTGGGCACCAAATGACTCTTGGGGCTAGATTTACTAAGCTGCGGGTTTGAAAAAGTGGGGATGTTGCCTATAGCAACCAATCAGATTCTAGCTTTCACTTATTTAGTACCTTCTACAAAATGACAGCTAGAATCTGATTGGTTGCTATAGGCAGCATCCCCACTTTTTCAAACCCGCAGCTTAGTAAATCTAGCCCTTGGTGTCTCTGCAGACATGGTGATGTAGGAGGTTGTGGTAATGAATATTTTATTTTCATATAACACTGTGGAGCAATGGCTAGTGATTGTTGTCTGCCCACTGTAATGTGACTAGATGTATAAACAACCTTAATGAGTACAAATTAGTACCATATTAGTATTTATATTACTTATTTCATTGTTGTATTTAATATTTGTCATGTATTATAATATCTTTATAGTGTACATTGTTACAGTAAGAGAACAAAGGATAGTAATAGAAAGTGTTATCAAATAAATAGCAGAGCATAGACCAGAAATTAAATAGATTTGCTGGTAGGGTACAAAGTAAGGGAAGCTGATGACAAATTGAGATGTAAGTTGGAAAAGAGAGTAAGAGCAGACAGTGTAGAGAGGAGAGAGGATACAATATATTTCTGGAATCCTTATACACTTCTATTGTACAGGAATAGCTGTGCATATAAGAAATACAGAAGAGAGACCAAATTTATTTAAAATATGAATTGACTTGAATGAAACTTCTTGAGGGCATAAATTAGTTACAAAACATCTTAAATGATTTTTAAATTATATTTTTCAAAACTTAGCTTAAAGTTGATAACTTTCAATGTGACTATTAAGGTTATGCACTTACGGATCAAAAACAAGCAAGCAATCTGTAAATGAAATGGGATGAATTTAGCGGAATCTATAATTGAAAAGTATTTGAGAGTGCTCGTAGACAGTAAACTTAGCAATAGTGATGCAGGGACCAATAAAGTATTAGCATGCATAAAAAGGGGCATAGATGCGAGGGGAGACAGTGTAATTTTGACACTATATAAATTGTTGGTAAGACCTCATCTTGAATCCGGAGTACAGTTTTGGGCACCACAATATATAAAATACATTTTGGAACAGGAAAGGGCTCAGAGAAGGGCGACAACATTGATAAAGGGTATGGAGTCATTAAGTTATGAGAAAATATTAGCCAGTTTAGCTATGTTTACTTTAGATACGAGGCATCTAAGAGGGGGATATCAATACTATGTACAAATACAATAAGGGTCAATACAGGACATGCGGTCACCCCCTATGGTTAGAGTAGAGGAAGTTTCACAGCCAGTATAAGAAGGGGTTCTTTACAGTAAGGGCAGTCAAGATATGGAATTCACTCCCAGGGAAGGTTGTAATGGCAAATTCAATTGATACGTTTAAGAAAGGGTTAGACAGTTTTTTAGAGGAAAAGGGTATCCAGGGATATGAACGTTAATTAAAAATTAAGGATAGTAGTGAATCCAGAGAGAATTAGACTGCAATATTGGCAGTTGCTTCATCTAGAACAATTTCAAATATATGAGAGGGATTGCAGGCGATACAAAATAGGTTGAACTTGATGGACTGGTGTCTTTTTTTCAACCTCATCAACTATGTAACCCATTATGTGCATTTAATTGAATTAATTAATTATACTAACACTCAAAAATAAATTAAACTTACAAACCATGTTTGTGTTCATTGACTTTGAAGTACTTCATCGGTGAAGGACAGGGAAGAAAGAACTTAGTTGCTTATTAAAGAAATACTGTTAATTCAATTGATGTATTAAACAGTTACTGGTCCTACATTCACTCCACTGTTTATGACACCAATAAATTGTCAGTAGCAAATATGGGTTCTCCTAATATAGGGCATTTTCTGGTTGGTGTTGAAATGCTTCTTTATTTCATAATGTTCTGGGTATATCTAATTGCCTATATCTAAGGATGTTTATCACTGCATCATAAACATTGAAAGTTATCTTAGCATGTTTTGGTGATATCTACCATTCTATTATTTAGAATTCTAACTTTGTGTCACTGAAGTGAACATCCACTATATTGTTGCTATTTCAAACTTATTTATCCATCTATATATATGTAAAATAAGTGCTCATACAACTATTTGAAGTGTTTATTTGATTGCTATGTACATTGTCCAGAATGACAAAATCGTCAATTTCCTTCACACTAAACAAATACTTAATTTTGAACGCTTGCAATACATACTGTAGTAAATTTAGCTCTGGGACAACAGAACAGTACAAATGGGTATGTTTGAAATTAAATTGTAATCATGTTACATAATAGCCTCTGAATTCTATTATCAAATAGTACAATGCGATGGAACTGAAAGCACAAATATATTAAAAGTTAAAAGTTCAAGCTCTTCATTTGCAATTAGCCCAAGAATTTTGTGTAACAATAGAATATTATATAGTGTAACCAGTGTTCAAAGAGAAAATTTAGAAGTGGTGGTATGGAAAATATAAGTGAATGGGATTTAATAGTTTTATAATCAAAGCAGTAGAAGTAGTGCAGATATGGCATTCCAAAGTATATCCCCCCCACACCTCAACCACTTTGTGTAACTGTTTAAATTACACAGAGACAGCTTTATACAGATTAGTAGTAATGTTAGAAATGGTCTCTAATTCATTTTATTGAAATAGAAGACGTCACTTTGTATGAAAAACAGTGGTGTAGAAACAGACAGATGTCCATTTGAATGCATTCATTGGGCCTGATTCATTAAGGCACAGAAAAATAACATAATATGTGTTTTTAAAAAAAATACACATGAAACTGGTATGCGCATGTCCATATTCAACAAAGAGCGGATGTGATGTTGACTATGGGTGTAGACCTGCTCTGTTCTACTGGACAGGACACTGCAGGATACATCCAATATCTATGAGGAATATAAACTCACAAAAGTATTGGCAAATATATTGGCAGATGCCTATTAGATTATAACAGATGTTAGCAAATGTGAGTAATGAGGTCAATCCACATGTTGTCACTTAACCACAACATTGGTTTATTGGATACAGGACACAGGTATATATAATCAAGTGAACAGTCTTGTGTAATCAGGATATTGTCACATGGAGAAAAGTGCTGCACATTCGTGCAGTACTTCTATAACCATATGCAGCAAGGAACTATAGGTGTGCATGTCCAGTATGTATTTTAGGCAGATCACATTGTGCATGCGCAGTAGTCACCCAGACGTCCAGTCCCCCACTATGGAGACACAGCGCAGTGCCCCATCTGTCTCAACACCTCTCTTTGTTTAGAGGTATCTCTGGTTACCAAACACAAGTGTTATTATTCTGATACAAAATTTTCTTGTGGTTCGCCTGTAACCGAAACATGAGGTTCATCAAACAAGTGATATCTGCAAAATTCATAACATTCCAAAACACATTTTATTTGACATGTAATCAACACTTGTGTTGTAAGTCATTTTGTAAGCATATCAGCTGCAGTCTGCTTACTTGTAGTTTACACTAATTGACTTACTCTCAACATGTTCTCAAATTAAATGATGTCTATTATTATTATCCTTTAGTTATAAGGCGCCACAAGATTTTCGCAGCGCCATAGAGAATACAAGCAGTAGGCCATACAGGGTAAAGCAGTGCAGAACAATGAATACAATGAATGAATAATACCAAGACTTCATGAGCTCTAAGCATAGTTGGTAGAGTGAAGTTGGAGCAGAAGAATAGATAGAGAGACAGGAGGGAAGAGGGTCAGGCATGGTTATTAAAGCTTACATCCTAAAGGGAGGGCAAACAGACAGCAGGTACAATGGGGAGTCAGTGAAGAGGATCTAGCACACAAGGAGCGAGTTAGCATGGAGAGATGGTTAGGTGGATGGCTGGTAGGCTTTGAAGAAAATAAATTAGTTTTAAGTGCTCATTTGAAGGTGTACAGATTGGGGGACAATCGAATAGAGTGTGGGAGATTGTGCCAATGGAGGGGAGCAGCTCGGGAGAAATCTTGGATTCTGTAGTGGGATGAGGCGATCAGAGTGGAGGAGAGGCGATGCTCATTGGCTGATCACAGGGAACAGGAGGAAATGTGAATGGAGAGGAGGTTGGAGATGTTTGGGGCAATGGGATGGGAGAGGGCATTGTAGGTGAGGGTAAGAAGTTTGAAAAGGATTTTTGTAGGGCAGGGGTCGGCAACCCCCGGCATGTGTGCCAGAATTGGCATGCAGACCACTTCTGTCTGGCACACTGGAGCTCACGGGAGCTTTGCAGCTGCCTCACTAAAGCAGCCTATGATGGCCGAAACGGAGCTTCTGTGCATGCACAGCAACTCTGTTTTGACCATCATCGGCTGCTTTAGACAAGCAGTTCTCAGCAACTCGTTATGCAGCAGCTCGTTATGCAACAGAGGAGGGGTGCTGACTCCAAAGATAGGTTTGGGGAGCACTAAAAATTGAGAGCACAGCAATGTGGCATACTGTATATTGGGGGCACATCAATGTGGCATATTATGAATTGGGGGCACAACTATGTGGCATATTATGAATTGGGAGCACAACTTAGTGACATACTATAAATTGAGGGTCACATCTAGGTGGCATATTAGGAATTGGGGGTACAACTATGTGGCATACTATAAATTGGGTCCAGTGGCAATCTATGATTTGGGGGTACAATTATATGGCACAATATGAATTGGGGGCAGTGACATACTATGAATTGGGGGTACTATTAATATTATGATATTAGCATCATAAAGTAAAACATAATTAAATATAATATATAACCATATATATATATATATATATAGCTATATCTATCTATCTATCTATCTATCTATCTATCTATCTATCTATCATCATCATCATCATCATCATTTATTTATTTATATAGCGCCAACATATTCCGTAGCGATTTACAATTGGGGACAAACATAGTAAACTAATAAAAAAACTGGGTAAAACAGACAAAGAGGTGAGAAGGCCCTGCTCGCAAGCTTACAATCTATGGGATACATATATATATATATATATATATGTATTTATGTGTATATATATATGCATCTATGGGAGCGGGGGAGGCTAGTGAGGAGAAGGTCACAGTAATCAAGGCAGGAAATTATGCCTAATGGCAATATGCTTAGACCTGCAATGATGCTTGGTAATGGGTAACAAATCAATAGCACCTTTGTTGTCAAGTTTGATGTGGATGATCTTAACTCTACTTAAAAGATGTAGTTCACACAAAGTTTCTTTAATCCATAGGGCTTTTTTTATCTGCTTCTATCAATGCCACATACTCTGCTTTGGTACTAGAAAGAGCAACTGTAGGCTGCTTCCTACTTTCCGAGATGATCGTTGAGCCTGCTAATCCACACAGGTAACCAGTATAAGAACGACAATCATCTTTGTCTGCTTCCCAATCTTCATCTCAGACAGTCTCTAGTTCTGAAGACTTAGATTTTGAAAACTTTAGTTTTAACAATCTTGTACCTTTCAGGTATCTCAGGATTCTTTTAACAGCTGTCCAATGCTGTTTGCCGGCATTTATTGCAAATTGACTCCCTCAGTTCACTATATGTGTGATGTTGGGATGAATTCCAACACTTGTATACATTAAACTTCCAATTGCATTCTGACAGGGGATTTCTTACCTCTCCTCTATTTCAGATTCACTTGTTAGGATATACTCTTTATTAATTTTGTGGTCATATCAACAGGGGTATTTATTGGTTTAACAATTTACATGTTCACTTACATAATTTTCCACAGGTGTGTGCGACATAATCAACTGATGTTGAACTCCATGATTTTTTAGAAAGTCAACAAAGTTCTTATTCTGGTATTCTCCACAGTTATCAAATTTTTAGTTTGTGGCCCGTTTGAATTTACACCAAAGTTTTGCATTCCTTGATCTTGTGTATGACTTCACTGTTAGCTTTAAGACACCTGAGTCATCCTTGTGTCAGTTAATGTCATAAAGTAACAGTAATCACTAACTGATTGAGTCTCCATAGGACCACATACATCCATATGCACCAATGCTAATGGCACCTCAGTTCTTGTCACTGACTTCGAGAAGGGATGTCTGGTTTGTTTACAACTCTCACATACCGGTTTATCAGGATTATTTAAAGCCATTCCCGTCACCATTCCATTTAGAAGTTTCTGCACATTATTGGTCCCAAGATGTCCTAAACGTTTGTGCCACTGTTCTATAGTCTGATTTGTATCACAAGTAGCCATCGCATGACAATCCTTAGTTTTTAAGACATACAGTCGCTGGCAATGGTTTTTCCAATGAAAAACATTTATTAGGATGTTGTGGCTAGATCAATTATAAATAACTTATTGTAATGATATGTTTAAATTATTAGCACAGTGTGCCAAATTATATGATTGCAAATGTACTGATTTTTGGTACTGTGTATTAGTGTACTGATTTTATTATGTTGTGTTGTATTTCTGTATAGGAAATGCATTCATTTCTGAGGTAGTAATTTGTAACTTCGGAGACAGTATGTTATTATTTGGGTATGTAACTATCCTAGAGTAAGTTTGTTTTGCTGATAGCATATAATACTAAGTAAGTCCTTTCATGTGAAGTGACAAACACCTGCTTTGGCCTGAAGACCCGGCAGGAGGTCAATACCTTGCATTATACTCAAAAAAAAATGCCAGTTACACTGCTTAATGAATCAGGCCCATTATATTTCTCATCAGATATATGATAGCATTGTAAAAAGCAGAAAGGAAATGCATTGCTAACTTTGGGACATATGTATATCTCCCACCTATTCATAGCATCAGAACTGGATATTTCTTTGAATATTAGTGTAAGTTGGTGAATTTAGCAAGAATGGGTGAATCTTCTGTGGTTTGGTTTGCAGAAAGATTTGCAATATTAGAACACTAGTCATTTTTTTCTGTAATTTTCAGTAAATATTTTACTGGTTCAAAATATTATTTAAAAATCATTTACGGGGTATTCAAATGTATTATTATTATTATTATTATTATTATTATTATTATTATTATTATTATGTACATTTGTTCAATTCGTTATTTGGTAAAGTTTCAATAATCCAGTCATGCAATTCAATCTCCTACTAAGGTGGACCTTTTTCAAACTAATGACAGTGTTATTTGGCCTGATTCATTAATGAAAGTAAGGCAAAAAATTGAGTTAGCTTTCTCCTGGACAAAACCATGTTACAATACAAGGGATGCAAATTAGTTTATTAGTTTGCACATAAGTTAAATACTGGCTGTTTTTTATGTAGAGCACAAATACTAGATAGCTTCATGAGTACACTGAAATTTAAAGTTGATATAGGACATGCCCTGTCCAACTATAAATCTTTCCCCACATTTTAAATTTAAAACCTCCCCCACCAATGCCTCATGGTTTTGCCCAGGTGAAAAGTTACTCATTTTACTTGCTTTACTTTCCTTAATGAATCATACCCATTGTTGCTATTTTCCCATGAATGTCCTATTCAGACCAATGAGAGACATCAATAACTCTGTTACTCCTTTTATCAAGGAAGCTGTAGTAGTAGAGAGGATACTGGAGCTGGGCCATTGTAACTTTTATCTGATATTATCAAATTCCATCCAGAACAACATTTTTAGTTTTGACTGGAATTTCTATAATACCAGCAAAACTGACCTGGCCATTGCCTGCTATTCTGTGTCCACTCTGGTCCCACTATTTTTTTTACACTTTAGCATCACATAAAACTATCACCAAACCAAAATGGTACTTTCACGCCCGTGTGAGATCAGTACATTAGTTATGATGCCCTCCCCCAGCGATGAAGACTTAGTCCTGCCATTATCTGCCCTCCCTCAGTGATGAAGACTTAGCCCTGCCATTACCTGCCAATTGCCCATGGTGAACAGCAGGAGCGACAGGAAG